>NC_084830.1:68262089-68565120 GCF_033115175.1 Lepus europaeus | reverse complement strand
ATCCACTAATAGCTAGTACCTCCCCAGGGGATTAAGTAATTTATTTCAGTAAGAAGTTGTGAAAACACATGGCTTTGGGAACAAATAGACCCAACTTGGAAGAGTAGTTTGTTTTATAAATTACAATATGTGAAGTTGGGCATGTTTTGTTCCCTATTTTATCATCTGTCATTGATTCTCTGAAAAAAATAATATAAAGTGCACTTTGAGGCCTTCAGGTTCAATGTTGACATAGAGATAACCTTTCTCTCTAAGGAGCTCATGATCTCATACAGGGGACAAAGAAGAAATTGTTGAAAATATCAAGTGTGCTGTGATAGTAGAAGTGTGGGATGTCCTGGTTAGACAGAAGCAGCCACTAAACACAGACTTGGGGTGTTCAGGAGAAAGTGAAGATCCAAGTGAAGACAGAGTGGAGATTTTCTATCCAAGGGAATGACTGGATGGTCTAAGCACAGGGAATACATGGGGTAGAGAAAGGTCTGGAGTCAAAGGGAAACATGGCATTGTTCTGGCACTAATGGATCCTGAAGCTCCTATACAAAGGGGATGGGACAATAGTCAGGGCCAGTTCACATAGGACCTTGAGAGGTTTAGAATTTATCTTACAACAAAACGAAACAGGAAGCATTTACAGAAATTTAAGTAAGGGAGAGAGTTGAGTTTTTGTCCTAGAAATATTTCTCTGGTTGCAATAGAAAGATTACTTGGGAGATAGAAAGTCTCAAAGCTGTGAGAGCAGCTGGGAGGTGGTTGCAGGACTTGAAGTATGGGGAAATAGAAGCCTGAGTTAGGGAAGAGGGCATGAGAGCTGAGGCAAGAGTGTAGATTCATGGAGGCAAAACCTGAAATAATTCAGAGAAAATGGTTATGTCTAATCATAGAGCTCTCATAGGTGCTCCTAACCAGGGGCGGAGAAGCTTTTTCCTGCCAAGGACTATTTGAGAATTTATAGCATCATTTGCAGGCCATACAAAATTGTCAACTTAAAAATTAGCCTGTTGTAGATTTATTGAATTTTGAGTCTAGCCTGTGGTTGTTGGGGCGGGACCAAACCAAATGATTTTGCAGGCCTTATACAACCTGTGGGCTGGTTGTTCCCCACCCCTGCATGCAACCAGCAATGTTCGCTTCTTACTATTTTTTTATTTAAAAATTTAACAGATATATAAAATTGTACATATTTATGGATAGCATGAATAGTTTCAATACAAGTATACATTATATAATAGCCAATCAGGGTAAATATATCTATCTCCTCAAACATTTAACATTTCTTTGTGGCAAAAATCTCCCAAATCCTGTCTTCTAGTTTTAAAAATAGAGAAATGTACAGTGTAATAACATTACCTATAGTCATCGTAGTGTTTGGTAGAACCCTAGAACTTCTTACTCCTATCTAGCTTTAACTTAGTACTCATTAATCAACCATTCCACATCCCTACCTTCTTTTCCTCCTAAGCCTTTGGTGACCAACATTATATTCTTTTTTTTTTTTTTTTGACAGGCAGAGTGGACAGTAGAGGGAGACAGAGAGAAAGGTCTTCCTTTTTGCTGTTGGTTCACCCTCCAATGGCCGCCGCGGTAGGCGCGCTGCGGCCGGCGCACCGTGCTGTTCCGATGGCAGGAGCCAGGTGCTTATCCTGGTCTCCCATGGGGTGCAGGGCCCAAGAATTTGGTCCATCCTCCACTGCACTCCCTGGCCACAGCAGAGAGCTGGCCTGGAAGAGGGGCAACCGGGACAGAATCCAGTGCCCTGACCGGGACTAGAACCCGGTGTGCCTGCGCCACAAGGTGGAGGATTAGCCTACTGAGCCGCGGCGCTGGCCAACATTATATTCTTAACACCTACGAGATCACCAATTTTTTATTTTTATTAAAAATTTACTTACATTATCTATTTTTTCTTAAGTTTTAATTATTCATTTTATGTATTTGAAAGCTAGAATGAGGGAGTTGCAGCTGCACTAGGCTGAAGCCAGGAACTGGGAACTCAATTTGTGGCTCTCATATGGGTGAGAAACAAGTTGTTGACCTGCTGCCTCCCAGGGTATACATTAGAAGGAAGTGGTATTGTGGGCAGAGGTATGACCCTAGCACTCCGTGGGCATCCCAAGTGGAATCTTAACTGCTGCATCAAACAGCTACCTACACCAGCCATTTGCGTGTGATCATATGGTATTCTTCTTTCTGTGCTTGGCTTATTTCACTTAACATAGTAACATACATGTTATCGCAATTGACAGAATTTAATCCTTTTTTGATTGAATAGTATTCCTTTATGTATATATACAACATTTTCTTTGTTCACTCAACAGTGGTTAGGCACTCAAATTATTTCCATTTCCATTGGATATGGCTAATAGTTCTGTAATAAACATGGGATCATAGATCTCTCTTTGAAAGACTGATTTCTTTTCCCTAGAATATAAATCTAGCGGTGGGATCACAGTATCTTGTCATAATCTATTTTTAGTTATTGAAGCACTCTTTTTCGATTGTTCTGAATAGTTTGAGAAGAATTGAAGTTAATTCTCTTTTAAATGTCTGGTAGAATTCAGCAGTGAATCCATCCGGTCCTGGGCTTTTCTTTGTTGGGAGGACCTTTATTACTGATTCAATTTCTGACTTGGTTATGGGTCTCTTTAGGTTGTCTATGTCTTCACGGTTCAATTTAGGTAGGTTGCATATGTCCAGGAATCTATCCATTTCTGACAGATTTCCCTGTTTGCTGGCATGCAAGTCCTTGCAGTAATTTTTGATGACTCTTTTTATTTCTGTGGTGTCTGTTGTTACATTTCCTTTTTCAATTCTGATTTTATTGATTTGGGTCTTTTCTCTCCTTTTTTTAGTTAGTTGGGATAATGGTGTGTCAATTTTGTTTATTTTTTCAAAAAACCAGCTCTTCATTTTGCTGATCTTTTGTAATTTTTAAAAATTCAATTCTGTTGATTTCTTCTCTAATTTTACTTATTTGTATTCTCCTACTAGTTTTTGGTATGGCTTGCTGCATTTTTTCTAGATCCTTGAAATGCATAGATAGCTCAATTTTTTGGTGCCTTTCCAATTTTTTGATGTAGAAACCAACTGCTATAAACTTTCCTCTTAACACTGCTTTTGCTATATCCCTTAAGTTTTGATATGTTGTGTTGTTATCCTCATTTACTTCCAGAAAGTTTTTGATTTCTCTTTTGATTTCTTCTATGACCCACTGTTCATTCAGGAGCATGTTGCTCAGTCTCCATGTGTTTGCACGTGCTCTAGGGATTCCTGAGTTGCTAATTTCCAGCTTCTTTCCATTGTGATCTTGGAAGATGCATGGTATGATTCTAATTCTATTGAATTTTCTGAGACTTATTTTATGGCCTAGTATGTGGTCAATAATAGAGTAGGTTCCATGTACTGCTGAGAAGAATGTGTATCCTTCAAGTGTAGGATGAAAAGTTCTGTAGATATCTGTTAGATCAGTTTAGCCTATAGTGTCAATTAAATCTGCTGCTTCCTTGTTGATTTTCTGTCTGATTGATCTGTCTATTGCTGAAAGTGGAGTATGGAAGTCCCCCAATACTTTTGTATTGGAGTCTGTCACCCTTTCGGTTCCTTAACATATCTTTTAAATAACCTGGTGCCCTGTAATTAGGTACGTATATGTTTATAATAGTTACATCTTCCTGTTGTATTGATCACTTAATCATTATATAGTGCCCCTCTTTGTCTCTCTTAACAGTTTTTGTGTTAAAGTTTATTTTGTCTGATATTAAGATGGCTACGCCAGATCTTTTTTGGTTTCTGTAGGCATGGAATATCTTTTTCCAGACTTTCACTTTAAGTCTGCAAGCACCTTTGTTGGAAAGATGTGTTTCTTGTAAGCAGCAAATAGATGGGTTTTGTTTTTCAATCCAATCAGCCTGTCTGTGTCTTAACTGGAGAGTTAAGGCCATTTACATTCAATGTGACTATTGATAAGTAGTGACTTTGCCATGCCATTTTTCCAAAATTATTTCTAATAGATACTTTGAACTTCCTGTGATCTTTTACTGAGTGATTTTCTTCCTTTACCTTTTTTCATATTGAGGACTGTGTTTCTGTGTTTCTGTGTGTAACACATCTTTAAGCATCTTTTGCAGGACTGGGCGAGTGGTGACAAATTCTTTTAATTTCTGTTTGCTATTAAAGGTCTTTATTTCACCTTCATTCACAAATGAGAGCTATACCTGATATAGTATTCTGGGATGGCAGTTTTTTCTCTTAGTACTTGGGCTATATTTTGCCATTCCCTCCTAGCCTGTAGGGTTTCTGATGAGAAGTCTGCTGTGAGTTTATTTGGAGATCCTCTGAGAGTAATCTGGCATTTCTCTCTTGCACATTTTAGAATCTTTTCTTTATGTTTCGTTCACTGTGGTGAGTTTGATTACAATGTGTCATGGCTAGGATCTCTTCTGGTCATGTTTATTGGGAGTTCTATGTGCTTAATGTACTTGGATGTCTCTTTCTTTCTCCAAACCCGGGAAGTTTTCTGCTAGTATCTCACTAAAAAGGCCTTCTAATCCTTTCTCTTTTTCCATGCCTTCAGGAACTCCTAGAACCCGAATGTTGGGTTTTTTAATAGTACCCTGTAGATTCCCAACAATATTTTTTAGATTTCTAATTTTCTCTTCTTTTCTTTGGTTTGACTGTATACTCCCCTGTGCTCTATGTTTTAAGTCCATTATTCTCTCTTCTGCCTCACTGATTCTGTTTTTAAGGCTCTCAAGTGTGTTTTTTATTTGTTCTATTGAATTCCTCATTTCATTTTGATTTCTCTCCAATATCTCAATTTCATGTTCTACTAAATTCCTTATTTCATTTTGATTCCTCCTTAAGATTTCATTTTCACGAGAGAGATTTTCTGTCCTGTCCTGTATGGATTTCAGTAGTTCATGCATTTGTTTTTGATTACTTCTAAATATTCTTATCATACATTTTTTGAGTACCATTTTGCATTTCTTCTACCTCATCATCTTCATAATTTATTGGTGTGTCATGTTCTTTGGGGAGCATCATGTTGTCTTCCTTGTTCTTGTTTCCTCATTTTTTGCATTTGTTGTTTGGCATTGTGGAGATATTATTTGGTTTCTTCTTCTTCTTCTTCTTTTTTTTTTTCTGCTGTGGCAGCTTTTCTCATTATATGATGACTCTAGATTAAGTGGACTGTCTGCTTTTGGTGAATCTCTAGAGGTTTGTGGTGGTGTGTCCAGAGAGCCCTGTTCAGTTCTTCAGGGTTAAAGATGTGCCAAAGGTGACACACCCAGGCTTGGCATGGTTAATCTTCTCTCTCTATCTTTTATTCAGAAGGGAAGTATTTCCACTCAGCTGAGCTCTTCTCGATGGTGATCAGTGCCTGAGTGCTAGCCCCAGTGGGTATAATCATCTGCTCTGTCCCAAGGACCACACAAAGGATCTACGCAGTCCTCAGTGTAAGCTCAGAATCCCCTGCAATGTCTCTCACTGTGTAGCCAAGGATACCCGAGTTTGTGGCATCTCCCACCAAGACTACTCAATATCTCAGCCACACCGTGAGTTCTTCCACACACCCCCAGTTTTATTTATTTTTTTATTTTTTTTAAACTTTCATTTAATGAATATAAATTTCCAATGTACAGCTTATGGATTACAATGGCTTCCCCCTCCCATAACTTCACTCCCACCCGCAACCCTCCCCTCTCCCACTCCCTCTCCCCTTCCATTCACATCAAGATTCATTTTCAATTCTCTTTATATACAGAAGATCAATTTAGTATACATTAAGTAAAGATTTCAACAGTTTGCACCCACATAGAAACACAAAGTGGAGCATACTGTTTGAGTACTAGTTACAGCATCAAATCACAATGTACAGCACATTAAGGACAGAGATCCCACATGAGGAGCAAGTGCACAGTGACTCCTGTTGTTGACCCAACAAATTGACACTCTAGTTTATGGCGCCAGTAACCACCCTAGGCTGTCATCATGAGTTGCCAAGGCTATGGAAGCCTTCCAAGTTTGCCGACTCTGATCATATTTAGACAAGGTCATAAAAGACAGAGTGAGGATAGTAACCAATGATCCTAAGAGTGGCATTAACCAGGTCTGAACAATTATACAGCATTAAGTGGGGAAGAGGACCATCAGAACACAGGTTGGGAGTAGAGTCACTGGAGGTAGAGTAGAGGTTATGATTACGAAGGAATGAGGCCCAAGTGCACTAGACAGGGTCTAGAACAAAGGACAGAGTCATTATTAGAGGAGCTAAGAAAGGTGCTGTCTAAGCTACAATTAAGTTTTCTGATTGAGAGGCGAATAGAACCTGACAGAAGGGGCTTGATAATAATCTGGTGGGCTTTAGGCCTTGTAAGTTAAGAGGCCCAGACCTATCTATCTCTTCACATGGGGTACATCCTAAGGGAGATGTGAACCTCCTAGGGGAAGGCAAGCTGTTGACTTTCATTACTTGGCTGGCCTGGGAGGAGAGCTGGCCAGGTAAAGGCAGGTGGCATCTCTAACAAGAAATTTACAGTTCTGCCTGCAAAGTTGCTGACCCTACTTGGCCATCCCCTCAGCTGCAGTGGTCACTTTGGAAATTGGGCTGAGTGAAGGGCTTTTCAGCTTAGAGCCAATAAGATCTGTGGCTCTGACCTGGGCATCCTTCGACTCCAGGGCAGGTCCATTTCCAGTGATCCAAGTCTTGGCAGAGCTGCCAGGGCTCTTCACAAGTTGACTTCTGCTGAAGCCCAGGCTTACCACATTGAAAGCCACTGCAGTGGACTGGCCTGTTGGGTCTCCTTGAGGGAAGATCACTGTACAGATCAGCCAGTAATAGGCCTGCCACCTATTGCTTCTGATGCCTAGCTTTCTTTTCCTCCTGGTTTGTGTTAAAGCAGACCAGAGGATGCAAGTCAAGGGAGTGCCCGTTTCCCATCTCTAATCTTCAGTGGCCTGAACTACAAGTCTATAGTCACAGGCATGTTCTGTAGTAGTTTTTCTAAGGTAGACAATGCCCATGAGGAAAAGTATATTCTCATTTAAAAACTTTCTTTCCATTTGGTCTGAAAGGGAGGTTTTTTCTACTTATGTTTACTTCACTGATGGAGAAGTAAAGCTAGCTATGAGATTATTATTTAAGTTCTTATTTTGGCTATGCTATTGCAGAAAAATGTTAGCCATCTCATTTATAAGGTCTAAAGATTAAATTGTGCATCCTACAGATTCCTTCATAATAGAATTAGTTTCCTACCTTGAAGAGAATAGAAAAATGAAAGAACAAGTTGGGCTTAGAATAGAGAAAGGAGGGAGCAAGTCCTAGATCGCTTGCTGACAATAGCAATATCACATGAATACTTAGCAAACGGTTTCAACCATTAGATAACAACTTAAGAAAACATTTACCAGAAGGTCCAATGCCTTCTGTAAAATTTAAGAATCATGTATTTGGAAACACCTCTTAAATATCTAACATGGTGTAGTTTGTTTAACCAGCAAACTTAAGCACAACCATATAAAATGTTTTTAGTTTCTTTCTACCAACAAGTATAAAACATATGATGCAGAGATTCAGGTCACACAAATTAAAATGTATCTTTGATTGATTTTAGCAGCTTAAATTTATGGACAATCTTATCTGTAAGCCGATTAAAATAAAACTCTTAATAAAATTTTCCTATGTGAACATACAATATGTACACACATATAACATAACATAATAGACCAATATAGCAATTTTAATAATAGCTTTTAAAATCTTTAACTCTTTTTGTAGATTGCCAATTGATTTGAATTGCTTTTTGTTTTTAGTAACCTCAGTTAACCATACTTTCTCTCAGTTGGTACTGTTAATACATTATTGGCTTCATCTGTTTACAGAGCCATCCCAAAGTACTGAATACAATAGAAGTGGCTGGAAAAAGGCCATAGGAACCTATAGGAGGACAGCTAAACACAGAACCAACAACGCTTTAGTTTTATGAGCAGCACATCATATATAACTGTTGATGACAAAAGACTTTAAGTCGCCATGTTTAAAATTATAAACTCAACAACCAACAAGAGGCACTTGCTTACTTCACAGTATTTTTGAAAGCACCTGTAGGATTTTACAAGTATTTAACCCTTTAGGCCTCTGGGGCTTTCTCATTAAGATAAATATCATGCCTAGTAACACAAGATCATTAGACTGTTTAACTCTCAAACATTTGTATTAATAGCATTTTTCCATTATAGAAACTTAAAATTTAGTACCACGTCATATCGTGACAGTACTTCTAATATAATCCAAATAGCCTGATTAGTTGGTGTCTCTATAAGATGAGAGACATAGATCCTTCAATATTTTCAGTTGTGCCCAAACTGGAAAAACCAAAGTCCAGGATTTACTGGGAATTTTAGAGTCCAGATTGTCTGAAACTTTGATTTTTTGAATGCCTGTCAAGAATGCCAAGAAGGCTCAAAATCCAAAATATCTGGTTGAAATAAGATTCCTTAAATTCATGACATAATATAGACCAAATTTGATCACTGATACAAGATTATTATTCAAATCTTTGAAAATAAGCACATATTTAAATAACCCATAGCTCTTAATAAAAATTCAGCTGTTTTGAACAATTGGAATTTAACAGACATCAAGAGAACATAATAGATTACTTTAACACATTAATTTAACAGAACATCAGAGTTTAATTCTATGTCAAAGAGAAATTGAGCTTCCTGTGATCTTTTGCTGTGAGGTTTCCTTCCTTTACCTTCGTTCATATTGATGACTGTGTTTCTGTGTGTAACACATCTTTAAGCATCTTTTGCAGGGCTGGAGGAGTGGCGACAAATTCTTTCAGTTTCTGTTTGCTATGAAAAGTCTTAATTTCACCTTCATTCACAAATGAGAGCTTTGCAGGATATAATATTCAGGGCTGGCAGTTTTTCTCTCTTAGTACCTGGGCTATGTCTCGCCATTCCCTTCTAGCTTGTAGGGTTTCTGATGAGAAGTCTGCTCTGAGTCTAATTGGAGATCCTCTGAGAGTAATCTGGCATTTCTCTCTTGCACATTTTAGAATCTTTTTTTTATGTTTCACTGTGGTGAGTTTGATTACAACGTGTCGTGGTGAGGATCTCTTTTGGTCATGTTTATTAGGGGTTCTATAAGCTTCCTGTACTAAGATGCCTCTGTCCTTCTCCAAACCTGGGAAATTTTCTGCTAGTATCTCACTGAAAATGCCTTCTAATCCTTTCTCCCTCTCCATGCCTTCAGGAACTCCTAGAACCCGAATGTTGGGTTTTTAATAGTATCCTGTAGATTCCCGACAATATTTTTTAGATTTCTAATTTCTTCTTCTTTTCTTTGGTTTGCCTGTTTCCTTTCCTGTTCTCTGTCTTCTAAGTCTGATATTCTCTCTTCTGCTTCGCCCATTCTGTTTTTAAGGCTCTCTAATGTGTTTGTCATTTGATCTATTGAATTCTTCATTTCATTATGATTTCTTTTCACTATCACAGTTTCTTGTTCTACTAGTTGTTTCATTTCATTTTGATTCCTCCTTAATATTTCATTTTCACAAGAGAGATTTTCTATCTTGTCCATGAAGGATTTCTGTAGTTCAAGAATATGTTTTTGAGAACTTCTTAATGTTCTTATCAATTTTTTGAGATCCACTTCTTGCATTTCTTCGATCTCATCATCTTCATAATCTTGAATTGGGGTGTCTTTTTCATTTGGGGGCGTCATAGTATCTTCCTTGTTCTTGTTACCTCGGTTTTGCGTTTGTTGTTTGGCATGTTGGAGATATTTGGTTTCTTCACTGTGGTGTTTTTTCTTGTTATACTATGGCTCTATATTAAGTGGACTGTCTGCTTTCAGTGGAGCCTTAGAGGCTTTAGATGAGTGTGGCCTGAGAGCTCTGTTTGGTTCCTCAGGTTTGAGGGTGTGTCAAAGGTGACACTCCCAGGTTAGGCATGGTAAATCTCTCTTTCTTTCATTCTTTTTTTTTTTTTTATTCAAAAGGGAAGTAATTCCACACAGCTGAACACACAGCTGAACGTAATTGGAGGTAGTTAGCAGGCAAATGATATACCCACAGGAGCCAGAGATCGGAAGCTCTTTCCCAAGGACCACACAGGGAATCTCTGCTGCCCTTGGTGTGGGCTCCAATTCTCCTTTAGTCTCCCACTGGGTTGCCAAGTTAGATGCTAATCTCCTGTTATTTCACCCCCCCAGAGTCAGGTTTTTCTGCTAGGCTCAGGGCCGGTGCAGACCTGAGGTCGCCTTGCTTATGACGTATGTCCAAAATGGCGCCTTCTCTTTGTTTTGCTCGCCTTTGAGGGGTGAGCGGAGAGAGAGGAACTCATGTCCGTATGGGTCACTTTTTTTTCCCTCTCTCTCTTCTAGTTAGCCTGGTGAACTTTTCCCCACGGAGTTTCAAGCCTCGTTCCCTCTAGTCTCCTCTTTCCTGCTGGTGTCTCGGGCTATTGAGGTTCGGCTCACCTTGCATTCCATTGCTGGTGTGTTGAGTCTGCCGCTGGTGTCCCGAACTTGGGCTCCCACGCTCTCCACGCAGGTCCACTGTGAATCACTAGTTCCAGAAGAGTTTCCTCTGCTGTTTCTTCCCCTACTCTTCCCTGAACCTGCAGTATCTCCACTTTTATTAAACTGTCTCTTCCCGGACTATCAGTGTGCTCCCTTCCTATTCCGCCATTTTGCCACTCTCCAACTCTCAGTTTTATTTATTTATTTTTTTCCCACAGTCCCGGTTCATAAGTTCCACACATTCACTAGGTCTTAGTCTCCTGTTATTACTCCCTACCATAGTCAGGTTTTTTTGCTTGGTTGAGGGCAGGTGCAGCCCCGAGCTGTTGCAGCTGTTACCTATGCCCAAAATGATACTTGCTCTATTGTTTTGCATGCCTTTGTAAGGTGAATGGAGAGAGAGAATCATGTCTGTACCATCTTTTTTGGTTTTTTGTGTCCTCTTGTTAGGCTGGTGCATTTTCCCCCATGGGGCTTCAAGCCTCGTTCCCTCTAGGCTCTTCCTGCCGCTTTTCTGCCAGTGTCTCAGGCTTCTATGGTTTCATCTCACCTCTCTTTCCAGCGCTGGTGTGGAGACTCTCGGTAGCTGGGGTCCTGAACCATGGTGCCTGTGCCCTCCACATAGATCCACTGTGTCCCTCTAATTCCGGAAGAGTTTCCTCTGCCGTTTTTCCCCTAACTCTTCCCTGAGACTACACTATCTCCACTTTTATTAGACTATCTTTTTCTGGACTATCTTTGAGCTCCCTCCCTATTCCGCCAACTGGAACCACCTGAACAGGCATTTTTCAACAGAGGAAATTCAAATTGCCAACAGACACACCAAAAAATGATGAGGATCACTTGCCATCAGGGAAATGCAAAGCACAACCACAATAAATTTCACTTCAGTTAAAATGGCTCTCATACAGAAATTAAAAAAAAATTGTTTTGAGGATGTGTGGAAAAAGATCCTCTAATCCACTGTTTGTGGGAATGCAAACATGCAAACTAGTATAACGGTTGAGGAAGACAATATGGAGCTTCCTCAGAAATCTGAAAATATATCTACCATAGGACCCAACCATCCACCTCTGGGAATTTAACCAAGCCAGATGAAATCTGGGCATGAAAGAATTATCTGTACCTCCAAGTTTATTGCAGCTCAGTTCACAATAGCTAGGATATGGAATGAACCCAGATGCCTATCAACCATTGAGTGGATAAAGAAAATGTGGTAATAGTTCTCTTTTTACTAAAATCTCATCAAGTCAACATTGTTGAAATCGACTGGTACAGTTTTCAATGAGAGTACAGTTAAGTTCTTATACGTGTGACCTGATCAAGAAAGAGAACAGAGACTCTCAGGTCTGGTTATTCTTTGTTGAATTTCTTTCTTTTGGAAGGGAACATGAAGCCAGTGGTAAGTAAACAATTGCCTTTGCTTAAACACTAAACCATGGCCAGGCAGTTCACCGTTAAAATCTTGAGGTAGAGACTGCTTCATCCCACTAATGGAGAAATTGTTTACTAAGATGCTTCCTTCAATACTGTATTTCCACAGTGGCCTGATTAATAACCTGGGGTTTTTGTTTTGTGCACCTCAGTGGAAGGAAGAAGCTGTTGTGTCCTCCATCCAGTTGCCAGGGTCATAGCTTCTGTCCTCCCACAATGCTGGGTGTCATCCAATCTGACGCCAGTGCCTGAGGTCCACAGGGCCGGCGGGAAGAGATTGCAGACATGTACATGTATATACACATACCACACATATATATATATATATACACACACACATATATACACACACACACACACTATGGAATAACACTCAACTGTAAAAATGAAAGAAATCCTGTTTTCACATCAAAAGATGCATTTTACCTAGTTTAAGAAGCCAATCCCAAAAAGACAAATATTGTATGTTTTCCCTAATCTGTGGTAACTAATAGAGTATAAAAATGTAAAGTATATTATCAAAATTGACATTTTGAGAATTAATTATTGTGTACAGCCTTTGTACAATTGAGGAACAGTGTTTTTTTCTTCTTACTATTTGTTGAATCCTTCACATAGTGGAGGGTGGAGTTTCTAATTATAAAATAAACTAAAAATCATTGTAAAAATTAAAAGGAAGTGTAAGAAAGGAAGGAAGAGTAAGGTTAGGAGCATGTGTGGAAGGGACAGTAGGGTGGGATGTATCACTATGTTCCTATATCTGTAGACATGAAATACATGAAATTAGTTCAGTTCACCTCACATAAATAAAAAATTCTTCATTAAAAAAAGAAACTACCCTAGCTGGAGAATTTCACATCATTTGAAGATCAATGAACACTTGCTGAGTGAAAAAATGCAGAAATAAAAAACTGATTGTGTTTCCTCAAGAAGCCATTTGTGAAAACATGCAGAAAAAAAGATAATTTAGTATTGTTGCATAACAATGGCACTCATTTTTGCACATTGGCTTTGTATCCGGATACTGTTCATTAGTTCCAACAGATTTTTAGTGGGGTCTTTGGACTTTTCTATACATAAGATCATGTCATGTGCAAATAGTGACGATTTTTTTTCTGGTTTATATTCCCTATATTTCTTTTCTTGTCTAACTACTCTCTCTAGGTCTTCTATTACATGTTGAATAAAATTGGTGAAAATGGCATTCTTGTCTTTTTGGATATCTTAGGGACAAAGTCTTCAGGTTTTCCCCACGGAATGTTATGTTAGCTGTTTTGTTGTTATATATGGCCTTTATTACAATGAGATATCTTGCACCCCTACCTAATTTGGCCAGAGTTTTTGTAATGAAAGTATGTTGAACTTTTTGAAAGGTTTTCCTACATTTATTGACATGATCATATGAACTTTTCCTAATTTTTTTTTATGTGATATACAATGTTTATTGACTGGCCAATGTTGAAGCATCCTTGAATACCTGGGATGAATCTCACTTGCTCATGGTGAATATTCTTTTTAGTGTCTTAGTGGATTTGATTTTACAGCATTTTGTTGAGGATTTTGTGTCTATGTTCATTAAGTCTATGTTCATCAAGAATATTGGTCTGTAGCTTTATTTTCTGGTTGCTTACTTGTGTGGTTTTGGTAACAAGGTAATACTGGTCTCACAGAACACCCTTTATGGAACCAGCACTGTGGCACAGTTGGTTAAACCATTGCCTTCAGTGCTGGCATCCCATGGGAGCACCAGTTCCATCCTGGCTGCTCTACTGCTTGTCCAGCTACCTGCTAATGTGCCTGGGAGAGCAGTGGAAGATGGTCTATATCCTTTGGCCCCTGTACCCACATGGGGAACCCAGATGAAGCTCCTGGCTCCTGGATTCAGCCTAGCCTATCCCCGGCTGATATGGCCATTTGGAGAATGAATCAGCAGATGGAATATTTCTCTCCTCACCCCCTCTATAATTCTGCCTTTCAAATAAATAAATGAATATTAAAAATACCTTTTAGCATTTATTATAAGATACCTTACATGGAATATCTTTTTCCCTCCTATCTGAAGGTTAGCATTTCTGGGTCCACTATTCTTGGCTGGCATTTTTTTCTACCTTCAGTTCTGTGAATACCTCATTCCTTTTCCCTCCTGGCTGGTAAGTTTATGCTAAGAAGGCATCAGAGAAATTGGGATATTTTAAATGTAATTTGGTTCTCTTACACCTTTGAGAATCCTTCTTTTATCTTTGGCCTTGGAGAGCCTGATTAGAAAAGGAGGAGCGATCTTTAACGTCCTTGGGTAAGTTTATTCCAAGGTATTTGATTGTTTTTGTAGCTATTGTGAATGGGATTGATCTTAGAAGTTCTTCCTCAGCTGTGGCATTGCCTGTGTATACAAAGACTGTTGATTTTTTTTAATTTAAAATTATGTTTTTATTTTAGAATTTTGTATTATATCCCAAAGTGAGCACCAAGGAGATTTCCCTCAAATACTCTGTGAGAACTTATAAAGAGATCTTCAAAAGGAACCCTGCACATGTAACTCAAACAGGCTTACATGATCTGTAATGGTTAACACGCAAATGGGAAGGAAAGTGATTTTATTTCTGTTTTAGCAATATAAAAGGTCAATTAGGAAAAAGAAAGTGTATACCAGTAACCAAAAGCAAGTGCTTACATCACTGCACAATTTACAAAACAAAGATAATTGTCCTTCAAAACCAGACAACAGGTTCAAACTCTTTTCACACCCCTAAGTTATGCTGTTGGGAACAATGGCTGTTACAAGGCCATTGATTGCAGGCACATTTCCAGCATGTTCTGGTTATCCCTACTCTCATTTTATCTTCTTTCCTTTTTCTCTCTCATCAGCTTTTTGCTTTTTTCCCTTCTTCTTTTATTCACTGGGTTCCGAGAGTCATATATTTCAAATGTGTCTGCGTCCTGCATGCTTGCATCTTTCACCTTCCTGCTTTTATCCTCAAATTAAAGTACATGCGACATCCAACCCTCATCGTCTTCCACTTCAGTCTCAAAAATGTCATTTTCAGGAGTGTCAGCAATTGCTTGAGTGAGTTTAGTTTAAACTGGTTCAGTAATGCAAGAGTCTGGTCCTCCCGGGAAGTTCCCTTCTTTGCCTGTTGCTTCCTCAAGGCTTCATACTTTTGCTTTTCTCTTCTGTATTCTGCAACAGCACCATCAGGAGCAGCTTCTTCTTCTTCACTTCTTTTTTCTGCTTTTGCTGTGTTTTCTTCTTCTTCTTCTTCTTCTTCTTTTTTTTTGTTTTGCTGCCAAGAGTTCCTGCTTTAATTGTCTTGCTTCTTTTCTGAGTTCTTCACTGTGGCTAATCAATTTCTTTTCCACTTCTCCTTCTCCGGCTGACTTAACATTTGTATTTGTGTCCTTTAACTTTTTTGCGATTCTTTCTCTCATCTGGTTCTTTTCATCACCATCAATATCCTCATCATCCTCTGCACTTTCATCTTCTGCATCATCATCTAAATCTGCTGCATCAGCTTTTTCACTTTCAACAGCCGTAACAGAACTGAGATGTGGATCATCCTTAAGCAAGTCATGACTGCTTTTGCTTTTTACCTTCATGCTCTGACTGACTTGATTTACTTCTTCCTCTTCTTCCTCAGCTTCTTCTCCAAATGAAAGTAAACTAAAATTTTTTGTGCCTTTAGGTTTCAGTTTCTTTACTTCCTCCTCTGGTTTCTCTTTTTTTGGCTTTTTAATTTCCCTTGGAATGATGTCATCAAATGGATTAAACAAAACCTCAGAACTTTTTATTTTGTGTGGGTTCCGTGAACATTCATCATCATCAATATCTACTTCTGTCAGCCGCAACATGTTATACACTGTATCCCCTGTAACCTTTGCAAAGATGGTGTGTTTAATATTAAGTTAATCTGCTCGATGATTTTTGTACATTGATTTTCTATCTTGCTACTTTGCCAAACTCTTCTATGAGTTCCAGCAGTCTCTTAGTAGAGTTCTTTGGGTCCCCTAAATAAAGAATCATATCATCTGCAAAGAGGGATATTTTGAGTTCTTCCTTCCAATTTGTATCCCTTTAATTTCTTTTTCTTGCCTAATAGCTCTGGCTAAGACTTCCAGAACTATATTGAAGAGCAGATGTGAGAGTGGGCATCCCTGTCTCGTACCAGATCTCAGTGGAAATGCTTCCGACTTTCCCCCATTCAGTAGGATGTTGGCTGTGGGTTTTTCATAAATTGCTTTGATTGTATTGAGGAATGTTCCTTCCACCCAGTTTGCTTAGAGTTTTCATCATGAAAGGGTGTTGTATTTTATCAAATGTTTTCTCTGCATCTATTGAGATAATCATATGGTTTTTCTTCTGCAGTCTGTTAATGTGGTGTATCACATTGATTGATTTGTGAACACTGAACTATGCCTACATACCAGGGATAAATCCCACTTGGTCTGGGTGGATGATCTTTCTGATGTGTTGTTGCATTCTATTGGCCAGAATTTTATTGAGGATTTTTGCATCTATGTTCATCAGGGATATTGGTCTGTAATTCTCTTTCAATGCTACATCTTTTTTCTGGCTTAGGAATTAAGGTGATCCTGACTTCATAGAAGAATTTGGGAGGATTCCCTCTTTTTCGATTGTTCTGAATAGATTGAGAAGAATTGGAGTTAGTTCTTCTTTAAATGTCTGGTAGAATTCAGCAGTGAATCCATCTGGTCCTGGGCTTTTCTTTGTTGGGAGGGCCTTTATTACTGTTTCAATTTCTGTGTCAGTTATTGGTCTGTTTAGGTTTTCTGTGTCTTCCTGGTTCAATTTAGGTAGGTTGCATGTGTCCAGGAATCTATCCATTTCTGATAGATTTCCCTGTTTGCTGGCATACAAGTCCTTGTAGTAATTTCTGATGATTCTTTTTATTTCTGTGGTGTCTGTTGTTACATTTCCTTTTTCATCTCTGATTGTATTGAATTGGGTCTTTACTCTTCTTTTTTCAGTTAGTTGGTCCAATGGGGTGTCAATTTTGTTTATTTTTTCAAAAAACCAGCTGCTCGTTTGGCTGATTTTTTGTAATTTTTTTTTATTCGATCCTCTTGATTTCTTCTCTGATTTTAATTATTTCTCTTCTCCTTCTAGATTTGGGTCTGATTTGCTGCAGATTTTCTAGATCCTTGAGATGAATTGAAAGCTCATCTATTGGTGCCTTTCCAATTTCTTGATGTAGGCACCTATTGATATAAACTTTCCTCTTAACATTGCTGTTGCTGTATCCCATAAGTTTTGGTATGTTGTGCTGTTATCCTCATTTACTTCCAGAAAGTTTTTGATTTCTCTTTTAATTTCTTCTATGACCCATTGTTCATTCAGGAGCATGTTGTTCAATCTGCATGTGTTTGCATATGCTCTATGGATTCCCGAGTTGCTAATTTCCAACTTCATTCCTTTATGGTCTGAGAAGCTGCATGATATGATTCTAATTCTTTTGAATTTTCTGAGACTTGCTTTATGGCCTAGTATGTGGTCAATCCTAGAGAGGGTTCCATGTCCTGCTGAGAAGAATGTAAATGCTTTATGTATAGGATGAAAAGTTCTGTAGATATCTGTTAGATCGATTTGGGCTATAGTGTCGTTTAAATCTACTGTCTCCTTGTTGATCTTCTGTCCTGTTGATCTGTCTATTTTTGAGAGTGGAGTATTGAAGAAATTATGGGACATGTAGTCTATAGAATACTATACAGCAGTCAAAAACAATGAAACCCGGTCATTTGCAACAGTATGGAGTTATCTGGAAAACATTATGCTGAGTGAAATAAGCAGTCCCAAAGAGACAAATATCATATGTTCTCCGTGATCAGTGACAACTAACTGAGTACCAAAGGGGAAACCTGTTGAAGTGAATTGGACACTATGAGAAACAGTGACTTGATCAGCTCTTGTCCTGACTGTTGCTGTACAATGCAATACTTTATCCATTATAGTATTTTTTTTTGTGCTAGTACTATTGTTTGAACTCTGTAATTAACACTCAATTATTCTTAGGTGTTTAAATTTTAACCGAAAAGGGATCCCTGTTAAATATAAGTGGGAATAAGAGAGGGAGGAGATGTACAATTTGGGACATGCTCAATCGGACTTGCCCCAAATGGTGGAGTTAGAAATGTGCCAGGGGATTCCAATACAATCGCATCAAGGTGCCATGTACCAATGCCATCTCACTAGTCCTAGTGATCAACTTCAGTTCACAATTGATCACACTGATAGGCCTAAGAGTCAAAGGGATCACACAAACAAGACTAGTGTCTGCTAATACTAACTGATAGAATCAAAAAGGGAGAGAACGATCCAACATGGGAAGCAGGATATACAGCAGACTCATAGAATGGCAGATGTCCTAAATAGCACTCTGGCCTCAGAATCAGCCCTAAAGGCATTTGGATCTGGCTGAAGAGCCCATGAGAGTATTGTAGGCATGGGAAGCCAAGACACTCTGGCAGGAAAAAAAAAGACCTAAATGAAAGATCTCTGTGAGTGAGATCCCAGTGGAAAGAATGGGGCCATCAAAGAAGGAGGTACCTTTCTCTGAAGGGAGGAGAGAACTTCCAATTTGACTATGACCTTGTCGGAATAAGATCGAAGTCGGCGAACACTAACGGCTTCCATAGCCTTGGCAACTCATGACTAGAGCCTAGGTAGATTACTGACGCCATAAACAAGAGTGTCAAATTGTTAAGTCAACAACAGGAGTCACTGTGTACTTACTCCTCATGTGGGATCTGTCCTTAATGTGTTGTCCAATGTGCAGTAATGCTATAACTAGTACTGAAACAGTATTTTTACACTTTGTGTTTCTGTGTGTGTGCAAACTGATGAAATTTTACTTAGTAAATACTGAATCGATCTTCGGTATTTAAAGATAATTGAAAATGAAAAAAAAAACTTGGTTTTAAATTGGACATTTCATAAAAAAATAATCAATTTTTTAAAAATATGTAGGATCTCTGTCCTTAATGTGATGTACATTGTGATTTAATGCTATGACTAGTACTCCAACAGTATTTTTAACTTTGTGTTGCTATGTGGGGGCAAACTGATGAAATCTTTACTTAATATATACTAAACTGATCTTCTGTATACAAAGAGAATTGACAATGAATCTCGATGTGAATGGAAGGGGAGAGGGAGCAGGAAAGGGGAGGGTTGTGGGTGGGAGGGAAGTAATGAGGGTGTGTGGAAGCCATTGTAATCCATAAGCTGTACTTTTGAAATTTATATTCATTAAATGAAAGTTTAAAAAAAGATTAAAAAATTCATATAAAAATTAATAATAAGTTTTAGAGTAGATTGACTGGGTTTTTCTCTCTCCAGGTTTGTGGAGTTTCCTGTTATTATCTGTTACTATACCTTGTACCCCCTGGCATTTTCAAGTTCATCTTGAACCCCAGCAACATAAATATATGCTCTTTTCGTGTTGTCTGCAGGTTTCTATAAGATTTCTTTATTCCTCTTGGTTCTTCTCTTACTGTGTGTATTTTCTGATAGCCTGAAGCTCACTGAGTTCTTTCTTCAGTTTGATCTGCTATTGATGGCTTCTCTCTGACATGCTTTTTTTGTGTATTGTACTTTTCAGTAGAATTCTGTTTGATTTTGTTTAATTGCCTCCATCTCTTTGAGTATAGAATTGTTGCTTGATGTTCTGATATTCTTCGAGTTTTCTTAAAATAGCTATTTTAGGGGCCGGCACCATGGCTCACTTGGCTAATCCTCCACCTGAGGCACCGGCATCCCATATGAGCACCAGGTTCTAGTCCCGGCTGCTCCTCTTCCAGTACAGCTCTCTGCTGTGTCCCAGGAAGGCAGTGGAGGATGGTCCAGGTGCATGGGCCCCTGCACCCGCATGGGAGACCAGGAAGAAGCACCTGGCTCCTGGCTTCTGATCGGTGTAGCTCCGGCCTTAGTGGCCATTTGGGGAGTGAACCAATGGAAGACCTTTCTCTCTATCTCTCTCACTATCTAACTCTATCTGTCAAATAAAAAAAATACAGTTATTTTAAATTCATCAAAGCATTTGAAAATTTCAATTTCTAGGTGGTTGGCTCTGACACCTTATTTTTCTTGTTAGGTGAGGTCACTTGGAAGTTCTTGAAACTTCTTGTTATATGATGTTGTCTTCACATTGAAGATTCAGTTATAGTTATTTGGCTTTGTGTATGCCCTTCTAGAAATTCTAAGGATTCTGTTTATTTTTTTTTTCTGAGCCTAGGGACACTTCTGTTAGTTCAGCACTAGATAGCACCCTAAGTCAAGGTTTGCTTACAGTCTATCATTGATGTTTTTTCACTGCTTCAGTCCTTCAATACTCCCCAAAGCTCAAATTTCTCCTAATTCTGCAGTTAGTATATTGTTCCTCTTCCTTGGTCTAGGGTCTGCCCAGACTCTTAACTGTGTGGTCACTAATTCTGTGGTGCTAGATCACATCTGGGTTCCACAGCCCACAAAGATCAGTGCACCTGGGGATAGGACTGCAACCTACCCTGCATGGTCTTCCTGCTGCAGAGGAGGGCTCATGGCCCACTGCCACTCCTACCAGTCACTGATGATGCTGGGTAGGGTACAAGATTGGCCAACTTGGGCCACAGGACACTCCAAATATAGGTGCCGACCTGAGTACAGGGACCACCCCTAGATTTCACAGTCATTGGGCCTGTGCAATTTTGGGGGTGCATGTCAGGTCCATATGATGCTAGCAATGATGTGTATTGGAGCAAGTCATTCTCAACAGGGCACAGATCTCTACCTGATACTGGGACAAGTCTAGAGATTGTCCATGGCACTTGCTTAGAGACAGGGATGCTTAGGATCTGTCTAGTATTGAGCTTTGAATCCCAAGATAGCCCTGTGTTTCCTAGATGTCTGCCCAAGGTTGGGAGAAGGAGATAAAGACAGCTCCTTGGTAGCCTGGATTGGTCTAAGCTGGGTCAAACGCGGGTTTTATAGTCTATGGGCCGACATAGCCTTGGGGTACATAACAAGCCTGCTTTAGGTTGGTGGTGGTGCACACAGGAATGAGTTCATCCCACCAGAGGTCAGGTTTCCACCAGATGCCCAGAACAGCTAGAGGCTCCATTTGCAAGACACAGCTTGGAGGTATGAGGTCATTGCGCTTTATTAGGTGCTAGGCTGATGGTGGCAGGCTGGTCTCTGAGTCCATGGCAAGGTCTAAGCTGCCTTGCTTGCCCTCTTCGCAGAGCTGGAGTCTCATTCTGCTTTCTGTTAGAGGTTGCAGGTAACTGTGGCAGAGTTTGTCTGGCTGTGAGGGTCCAAACACTCAGTCTGCAGGTAATGGGCCTTACAGGCAGAGGGTCTGCCCAACTCTGAATTTGATCACAGTGGGCCTGGCACTGGGATTGAACTCCCTCTTCTACCTATAAGCAGGAGGTGTGTCTTTCCATGCAAAGCTCCTTGGAGCTTGGGGAAGAGTACCACAGGAAACTCCTTCCTGCTTTCTTCAGTGACACTTTCTTATTTTTATATTAAAATGAGGCTCTGAAGTCTCACTTGGCCGCCATAGTATGTTTGAAGGTGCCAATGCATGAATATCTGTTCACATTGGTGTCAATGTGCAGACATGGTAACAGGAGTGTGTTACTCAGCCACCATTGTGCTCTCCCTCCTTGCCCTTTGATTAGTTATAGGCACTCACAAGCAACATATGCATCGGTCCTAGGCACAACTAGCTAAAAGGAGCTGCAAGTTTTAAAGAGTGTTGCATCAATGCACTAGGTTGGTTCATTTCAGGACCGAACACTGATATCAGAACTTTCAATGTAATTAGGTTGTTATCAATAATTATGTGGCTCACTGAGCATGAAATGAAAAACTGTCACATTAAAGAAAATAGAAGTTTACAAACTAATCTTCTAACAAGGCTGGCAAGAAATCTTGCTTTAATCAGAAAATATTTAAAATTGCACACTGTGAGAAACTGGTTCTGTTTCCTTCTGTTCCAACTAACAATCTGCTTTCTTAACAGTTTTGTAAGAGATTAATTTGCGTAAAGACCCCACCCCCATCAACAAGTAAACAGAATGAAGTTGTAGCATTTATGTGGCCAGCATGTGTTAGAATTATTCACAGTGATGGATGGCGTAAAAACTTTGTCTTTTAGTTTATTTTGCTCACTAAAGGAATCCGTGATCTACATTGAAGCTGACAGATATTTTCTGGTTTTAATTCTGAATGATGCTTTTAAATGAAGATAGTAGCTGAGTACCTTGCCTTTAGAGATGGAAGATGATGACTTCTGCTTGAAAAAATATCATAAGATATGTACTTAGATTAGACAATGAAGGACTTTTTTAGGCTTTGGGAATGGAATTATGGTTCACATGATCATAAAACTGAATAAAGAGGTTAACATTATATGCTGTAGGGAGTAGGACTAGAAATAATTTATGGAAGCTGAAAGGAAACATGGGAGTTTATTTTACAATGCATCTAACAACCGTAATAGTCTAAGGAAGATGTGACTTATGAATTCCCTTTATGGTAATTGTGGGCTGGTACTACCTCCTATCCAACTCCCTACTAATGTGCCTTGGAAAGGAGCAGAGAATGGTCCAACTACTTGGGCCCCTGCCACCCACGTGTGAGACCCAGTTGGAGCTCTTGGCTCTTGGCTTCTGACTTGCCAGCCTTGGCTGTTGTGACCATTTGAGGAGTGAGTCATTGGATAGAAGATCTCTTTTTTTTTTGTCTATTCCTTTCTCTGCCTTTTGAACAAATAAATGGATCTTTATAAAAAACAAAGTTATTCAATACAGTTGGTCACAGTGTATTTATTTGATTGTGTAGGTTGCATTCGCTCTCTATTCGTTCTTTATTTATTTATTTGAGAGGAAGAGTCATAGACAATGAGAGGTAGAGACAGAGAGAAAGGTCTTTTATCCGCTGCTTCACTCCCCAAATGGCCACAATGGCCAGAGCTGGGCCGATCCAAAGCCAGGAGCAAGGAGCTTTTTCTGGGTCTCCCACATGCAAGCAGGGGCCTAAGCACTTGGGCCATCTTCTCTTGCTTTCTCAGGCCATAGTAGAGAGCTGGATCAGAAGTGGAGCAGCTGGGACTTGAATTGGCACCCTTATAGGATGCCAGCACTGCAGGCTGAGGATTAACCTGCACCACTGCGCCAACCCCAAGGTTACATTCTTTACAAAGAAACTTGACCACAATGGGTTGCTCACTTATTTCACAACATGGAAACTCCTGCTATTATGGAAATATGCATTTGTGTTCTGGTTGTACAATTGTGATTGCATATAAATGTGTTTATGTTATTATTTATGGGATTAGATAATTGCCCATGTGTCTGTACTCTCTGTATGGCTCTGACCCACTAGCTTGATGACTCCAGATATTTATAAATTAATTCCCATAGATTTATTGAATAACTGTATCTGAAATATTTAAGCCTGCTCATAGATTCTCAATTTCTCACTTGCATGTGTAATTTTTCATGGCTATATGATAATAATCAACATATCACCAAAAATATATTTGAGTTTTAACACTTCCTGGTGTGGTAGGCAGAGTAAAAGCTCCTAATTGGATAAAAATTCTTTTTTAAGGTTCAGAGTATAAGTGAAAAAAAATGCACAGCCCAGAGCAAGAGAGGCAGGATGCTGATGGAAGGGAGAGCATGTCCTATCTGTTTTCCCCTTTTGTGCCATCATCTAAACTGAAGGCTCTATCCTGCAACATTCCACACACTTCCTTTGGGCTGTTTTCTTGGGTTGGTGTGAGAATGAGATAGAGATGCTTCATTTCCAAAGGCCATCAAAAGTTGCTGGCTTCAGGTTAGCTCTTCACTCATTTATTTATTTTCCAAGCCATCCTACTTTTGGGAGAGGAAAGGGCATGGCTCTGAAAGCAGACTCTTTTCTCTTCGCCCTGGAGTCTCTTGTTTGCATCCCCTTTATCTCAGAGGGGAAGTTATTCTCTCTTGTACATGATGAACATGAATTCTAAAAAAAAAAAAAAAAAATCCAATGGAATTCCTAGGGCTTTCTACTCTAATTGAAAAAGGCCCTTGTGTTGTTTTACTTAATTGATCCAAATTACAGAACAAGAGATACAAACTTCCTATGACATTTCTGTCAGTAGGTCCTAGGCTGTCCTTGTGCTGATCAACCAAAAAATTACTTTGGAATTCTTTCTAAGCTGTTTGCCATTAACTTAAAGAGAAAAAAAATACAGCAATAAATCTATGATCACTGGCTTTGTGGCATAAGATCCTAAGTTTCTGGGATATCTTTTCCTCCCTGGATGAACGTTGGATGTGACAGCTCTGCACAGCTCCATAGAGAGCTATATTATTCTCATTAAGCAAAGTAAACAAAATAAAGGCTTTTCATTGGCAGCAAACAGAAGGGCCTTGCTTACTTTCCTCTGGCCATTTGTTAGTCTTTAGATGAAACAATTACTAGACTATGTCATGAGAAACAAAGCAAGTGTATCAGCAGACACAAAGTAAAATTTCAAATGTTATTCAAGATGTGTCATCAACAAAACTGACCCGTTTTCAAAGTTAAAAAAGAAAGAAACGTTTTTGGCTTAGACTAAACAAAGATTAATTGATACAAGGAACCTGAAGATAACTGTTACTGTCATTAGATGACATCTCATCCTGTTCACTCACAGCCATTTCCTTGTTCACATGAATGCCTGCTGTGACCATCAGTGGTTGTCTCTAAATCAGAGTGGACACTTCATTTCCTACATGTCATTGTGTCCAGGAGTTTCGGGGTGGAGTCAAGTGGAAGCAGGTTTGCTGAAACATTCTCTGCCATCATTTGGAGATAATGTAGTGCTTTCACTTGAACTGTACATCCTGTACTTCAGAACTGTTGTTCATTCGTTCACTGTCACCAAGAAGACAGTTATTTCTCATAGTTCCAGAGGTTGTGATAATCAAGATCAAGGTGCTGGCCAACTGGTTCCTGGTAAGGGAACATTCCCTGGCTTGCATACTTTTGCCTCCCTATTTCTCACATGGGAGAGAGGTGGGGGGGAGAGAGAGAAAGAGGAAAATAGCTAGTTCTATTGAGCTGGAAGCACCTCCAAGTCTCTGACCCCATGTAATTTTATTCTACTTTTCAACCAAAATGCTCCCTTTCCTGGGAACTTCATTCAGACTTGGTTAGGAAAACACTACGCAAATATGGATATTGAGCTCCTGGTGGAACTTGTGGAGGTGTCATTTAATTCCCAGGTGGTTTCACACTAGAGATGCCACCCCTGATCTCATAAAGGAGGCCAACTAGGAAAAGCAGACACCTAGGAAGAGCAGACACCTAGGAGGAGCTACATCTCTGTGCTGCAGACCACCATTGGAGGGGCTGCCACATGCCCTGTCTCCTCATTCCCACCTCTTCTCCAACTCATGGTGGGCATCTCTCTGTGTGGGTAATCCATGCCCATGAGTGTGTGTTCCCATTTTCCCACCTTTTAAATAATTTTTATCACTTTATGCACCTTATTTGTGTCAGCAGATGAATTGCTTGTCTTTTGCTTCATGACAAGAATCTGGATTAAAAACTTAATATCCAGCACCAACATCATGTTGAGCATTCACTTGAGGCTGGGCACTGTGTTTGGGTTCAGTGCTCAGTGATGAACACATTTCCCTGCTTAAGAGTTTAGTAGACAATGCAAGAAACAGCAAAAATGCACTATAGGTGAAGTGCAAGATCATGAAAATATGTGGAATGCGATAGTACCTAACTACTTTGTGAAGTGTCTCCAATTTCAATTCTTTTTTAGCTTTCAAAAATAACTAATAATGGTCCCCAAATATTTCCCTATATTTGTGTGTTTGGAGTTTCACACTTATTTCCTAATTTAATCAGAACATGTGGCTTCCTATACAAGATATCACATCATATTCGTACTTTGTGCCCTGAGTTTTCTTGAACTGTTGAGTTCCAGGATTCCCAAGGTATAGACAAATCTGACATCTTTTCTATGTGGAAATAACAGGTGGCTTCCCTGAAACAACAGAGGTGAATTTTACTTTGGAATGTCCAGTAATCTTTGGATCATTATATGACAATACATTTTCCAAAACTGTTCTAGGATTTCACATAGGACCAAATGTTGTACTTCTATCATAACAGAGTACCTAGCCCCACTCACCTGTCTCACAAACTTCTGACTGATCTCACAAAGACTGAGGTGAGAGAGTAAAGACTGGGGTCTTCTTTACCTCCCATTCCTGAGAGACAGCATTTTGCTTATGAAAGGCAACTCCAAGGACTCTGAGGATTGATCTTGAATTAGAGCAGTAGCTGTGGACTGTCTCGATGGTGGAGGGAGTGGGAGTGTCTTGAGGAATGATTCGGCTTCAGCACTGACAGCATGGGTGAGAAGCACACTCGACTCCTACCCCCAGTCCAGTCTGATAGTCTTACTCCTGAGGAGTCATACAGCAATTACTTGAATCTGAGGAATTGCAAATAGTTTGTCATAGGAACCATGATGTTCACCTAATGCTAGGATAAGATGAAAGTGCTGTGTTTTTCACATTAAGAAACCAGCAATTGTGCATGAGTGCTGTGATAACACGGACACAGCCTGCAAATGTTTGCTAAAATTAAAATCATAGCTACTGGTTCCTCCTCTCCATTCTAGGACCCAGGACAACCATGGATCTCATTCTGGGTAGTCTGGGTTCCCTAATGTTGTATCTGTTCCTGAATACAGTAGGTTAACTTTGTCCTAGGGGAAGAAAAGCATTTGCTGTCTGGTGTTACCATTGTTATCAAAGAGAATAATGTGAAATAGATGAAATGAACAAAGATGTGGCTTTTTGTGACATGGGCTGGCTCTGGCCAGAGCATGGCTGTAATTCAAACCCTGATTTCACATCGGCTAAGTGAGTGATTTTAGTCCCTTACTTATGGCTCTGTGCTTTAGTTTGCTCATCCACAAATTGAGTCAATGACTGGGCCTTCCCATTAGAATTGCTAATATACTTTAGTATGTATGTGAAATATGCAGAATAGTGTCTAGAATAAGATACGTGTTTAATAAACAGTGACAATAATGCTATGAAATTCTAGAACCTCTGTAGACATCTGCCAGTGAATTCAGCTACATCTGTTTTATTGAGGAGCCCTTGTCATCCTCTTTTATTAGTTGGAAAACATTATAGGCTTTCTCATCCTACATTAGTTAGCCTGGAATATTTCTAGGGTTCCATCAACACTAACTGTCCCATGCCAGCATATTAAGCAGGAAATATATCCAGAACTGAATTTATTTTCTAAAACAAAACAAAAAATCTCTGAGCATGTAGTAATGTATGTGGTAACACATAATCTGTGAGGGAATTAGTGACTGTTAATTTGTAACCACATAAACCCTCAAGGTGCACGTTTTGTATCTGAGCACGTTGGTGTGTCTAAACCCTCTGTATAAACTTAGTACATCAGGAGAGGTGAATTTGGGGAGGTCACATTCATTCATTCAAAGCATCGGGAGGTTCTGACACCAGTGACACTTAAAGTGGTGAACCTAATCCTGGGTCGTAAAGAAGGGAAAGAGAAAGTTTAGGACAATAGATAGTATTGTTTGAAACAATCAAAAGCAACATGAATCACAATCAGACAATTTTTTTGACTTTAAAATAAGAGTTCATCTCCCTGAGGATGAGACCTCTGAGCTTTTATGCACTTTCCATCACTTATCAGTCTAGGAGGAGGGGCAGCTGCACTGCCCTCGGCTTTCCCTCGAATTATTAGTACAGAGTGTATGTCAGGAGAAGACATAGTGGGCTTATCACTGAGGCAGAAACCCTGGATGTTCTCAGGAGGACAATAATAGTGAAAAACAAGCTAGCAGCAAGTACATATCCAGTTCCCTGGGGTCATTCCTCAAAGTCTACTGATGAGGAAAGTTTACAGGATCCACTCTCCCAGAGCCAGCATCTGACACCAACACCTTTGGCACTGAGAAGTGTGGCTGTAACTTACAAGCGTGGGCCAAAAGGGAGGGTCAGGAAAGGCTTGATGTGGTTTATCTCATAGGGGAAACAGAATAGAGTTAATGACCTCATCCTTAGCTTGGAGGCTTTGCAGTGCCTTGGCAGATGGACACTGGCCTTGGGGTTTAGCTTGCAGAAAGCCCACATCAACAGAGGAAAACACTGTGACCACCTGTGTACTTTGGCTGCAATAGTATGTTTCCAACAAGTGCATACAGAGGCCTGGGAAAAGGGCAGGGAGACAGAAGTTGGGATAGGAGAGGCAGAATAGAATGATTCCTTTCATGGTATCTGTGGATCTCATGAAGCAATGCAGTTCTTATGGTTTGGCCCACCAGCTTCGGTTTACTATCATGAGCCTAGAAGAAAGGCAGCTGCCACTGAACATACACTATAGAGGCATCCCAAGGCAAGAGTTGAGTTGGATGGGTGGACTAGGGTAAATATAAGATAAAAAGCCAAAGTAAATTAAGCGTTTGTTCTCAGGAGTTTGAAGGACAAGTTGGAGGTGCAACTCTGAGTGGAGGATCAGTACTGAACTTGGAATCAGGGAGGCCTCAGAAGTGTGGATGGTTTCAGGCTGATGCTGCCAATGTAGAGAGTGCTCCAGACCTAGTCCCTTATAATGTTGGGATGCTGTGTTGTAAAGAGGGCTACAGGATAGGAACAGAGGCTTCAGGGAGGTGTGTAGGCAAGATCAACTCAGAAATTAAGATCTTTTAAACCCACCACACTCAAGCATCTTATGTATTATAATTGACTTCAGATGGGCAGTAAATTAAAAAATAATGGATGAACCAGAAATGTAAGTACTCTAGTATAACCTAATTCAGTGATCCTTTGAAATATGTGGAAAGGAGACTTTTTCCACTTGACGTGAAAGTGGATGTGAAAGAATAAACTTGCACAGGCATGGGCACTTTGATCTTGTCTCATTCATGGTTTTATAGCTCTTGGCTTTTGTCAGGGACACAGATTATATTACCTTTGGATTAAACCAATAACAATAATGCTATTCATTTATAGAGTGCTTTATGGAGAATAAAATGTTCTCACTTTCCTGACCTCATTGACTCCTAACTTGTCTGTGAGCTATTAATATCACTAAACTTAACAGATGAGGATTATTTTATGGAAGGTCTCACAGGGCTAGAATATATTACTTCAATTCTGTTATAACAACAAAAATGCACCTTCTGAATTTTAAGGTAAGCAATCTCTATCACTGTATTCACTTGTTTTACATATTTATTTGATTTTAGCTTTCCCCCTTTTTTAGTTACAAAGATATGTATATGAACATACAGAAAACCAACCTAAATGTAGTAATTTTACCCAGAAGGCAAACTATTGAAAGCCTCAGCCTACAGTTCCTCGGGCTCATTTCCTATGGAATCAGAACTTTCCCAGGATCAAGTGGCCATTTAGAGTTATTGCATTTGAATGCCTTAGTACTGAATTTAATTTAACAAGCCAAGTATCATAATGTTCTGAGTGGTTATCTGAGGCTTTGAAAGTGTGCTCATACTGATTTACTTCCACAGTTTTGTTGTGGGGGTTCCTATGCTTTCAATATTGTTTTTCACCAATAGTGGTTTCACTTGATTATGTTTCTTAAATGTAGCCTTCAATTAAGGTATGAGGCTAACGAAGGCCCCGAATTCATCCATAAAGACCCAGTCACAGGCACTTTCACATTCTACATGCTTACCTCTTGGCAATGTAGGGAAGCACGTGGGATGGTTATGTCACTGTATTTAACACAGTGATATAGCAATTTCCTTTTAAAAATAGATACATGCTTTTGGGCTTCAGAGGACAGGGCAGGGATGTTCCTGAAAGTACACATCAGAAAATTATTTTAAATTTTTATTATTAGTGGCACTAGAAACATACATTGGATTGAATTCATCTCAGTCAGCATTCCTTCCGGTGGTGGCCACAATATTCAGAGTTGAATTTAGATACTTATTTGTTGTAAAGACATTTGGCCAGTGGATAGATGATTGCTTAAGTATAATTCTAAGCAAAATTTATTCATGCTGGCTTCCCAGATAAGGCAAGGTGTAAAGCAATGTCAGAGGTCTGAAATAAGGAAAACAGTCAGAACATTTCTTGCCTCTGCAAAACAAATATCTGTTTTCTTATATCTTAGGTTTATTTTCCTTTCTTAGGGATTTTTATGAAAAGGTCTGGATTTTTATTTGCCTAAGGTGAGGCGTTCAGGAAAAATGGTAGCTTGTTGGCATTTTGGAGAAAGCAGTTCACTTGATTGTTGGGTAGACACCCAATAAATAGAAACTGAGGCCTAAAAGTAACAGAGGTCCTGGGAAAATTATTTTATGGAAGTTTATAAGTAGAACATCTTTTAGGGGTCAGAGCAGAATGGATGGAGAATAAAATCAGAATTGTAGAAACAAATTCATAGGGTTAAAGAGGAAGTGGGCTGGGGAATAGTCAAAGTTGGAATGGTGCTGATGAGAATAAAATGAAAGGTGGATGGCAGGGACTATATTTGCCTTTCTGGTCACTAGAAATATGGGTCATGAAATCTAGGGACAAGGATAAACTGGTTGGATGTCACAGGCACATAGATGGCAGCAAGAGCTAGGAAAGAAGCCAAGACCATTCAGGGAATTCATGTATACTATGAAGGCCAAGGACCAGTCATGACCAAGAAGTACTTACAATATCAAATTACAAAGCATCTCCATGGGTCAAAAGACAGTCAGAGGGAAAGTTGTACACAATGCTAAGTGCTATGGAAAACTTAAGCAAGATAATGGCTGAGGATTATTTGAATTTGAAAATTATCAAGGCTCTAGTATTTCCTCTAGAGAAAGCTTCAGTAGAGTTTTGAGTACATCAACCTCAAATCTGGTAACTATGGCAGTAGAGTAGAATATGATGGTTTAATGTGTAGATTCAAAACCCAAGAGGTCTGGAGTTCTTGCTCTTGCTCTACCATTTAGCAGCTGTGACACTGAGCAAGTAGGTAACCCTTCTGAACTTCGTTTCACACCTGAAAAATGACAGTTATAATGACTGTAGGGAATCAATGTTTAACTTTCTATGTAAAACACATATGATTGGGACTGGTACTGTGGCATAGTGGGTAAAGCCACAGCCTGCAGTGCTAGCAACTCGTATGGGTGCCTGTTTGAGACCTGGATGCTCCACTTCCTACCCAGCTCCCTGCTATGGCCTGGGATAGCAGTAGAAGATGGCCCAGGTCCTTGGGCCCCTGCATCCACAAGGGAGGCTCAGAAAAATCTCCTGGCTACTGGCTTTGGAATGGTGCAGCTCTAGCTGTTGCGGCCATCTGGAGAGTGAACCAGTGGATGGAAGACCTCTCTCTGCCTCTCCTCTCTTTGTGTAACTCTGACTTTCAAATAAATAAACAAATCTTTAAAAAAAAAACACTAAGATTGAGCATGGCCAAGCTATATACATAAAAATGTTAGCCATTATGATTATCATACTTTGAAGAAGCTCATCTGAAAAGGAGAGTTGTGAAGTGCATGAATTAGCATTCCATTGCTGCATGTCAAATTACTACAGATTTTGGGGGCTTAAAAACAACAGCCACTTATTATTTCCCAGACCTAGAGGTCTGGAGCCTGGGTAGAGCTCTTTTCTTACAAGTGTGAATCATGGTGTTGGCCACCTATTGTCCTCTGTGGAGGCTCTTGGGAAAAATCTGATTCCAAAAGCATTGATATTTGTCAAAAGTCAGCTCCTGTGACTGTAGGGGACTGAGGTCCTTATTTCCTTGCTGGCTATCACACAAGGACTGTTCTTAGCTCTTAGTTACTCACTTTCCTTGCCACCTGGACCCACCCATCGTTAGAGTAGACACAAAGAATTTCCCTCCTATTATAGCTCTCTCATTTTAAATATATTTTTCTAAGAAGAGCCATATCTCTTAACAGCTCACCTACCTAGGTCAGGTGTACTGAGGATGATCTTTTTTAAAGTCAACTGTGTGATATAAGCTAATCACAGGAGTGATATTTCATCCTATTTTGAAGTCTTTCCTACATGACAGATAATTACACAAAATCGTGGGTCAATAGGCATCATCTTAGAATCATGCCTCTCACAGTGTAGAAAATTAAGATTGTGTGGGTTAGATGGTTTTATTTGCAAGAAGAGGGAAAATAACCAATGGAAGAGGTATGAAAGAAATTAGAGAAGAAAAGGTCATTTCTTTGAATCTTAATGAAGAATGGGATGGAAGAGGGAGTAGGAGGTAGGATGGTTTGGGGGTGGGAGGGCAGGTATGGGGGGAAGAACCACTATAATCCAAAAGTTGTATTTATGAAAGTTATAATTATTAAATAAAAGCTTTCTATATAAAAAAGAAAAGGTCATTTCTTTTCAAGAGTAATATCCTGAAAAGAGGTGGTTATATTGGTACATGGTATTGAGGACAGAGCTGGACAGGTAACACTGGGGAGGACTTTGAACATCTCTGAGACAGCAGGACAAGACATTAGAATAAATATTATCATTGTCTTTCTTGATTTTAAGCAAATAATCTCAAAGCCTGTGGCATATAAAAAAGACCAATTAATTTTCATGCATCTTCGGGACTCAATGATGTTGGTTAGGCTCCCACATGCATCCATGGCACAGCTGGCCCCTTCTCATGTCTGCAGATTAAATTGCCTCCTTTATTCTCTCATTCACTCGGTACCAGCAGGCAAAGCTCAGACAAATCTGTTGTGGTGAATGCAGAGGCAGAAGAACAAAATGGTGTCACAAGATTTCTGGAGGCCTATGCATGGATTTGCTATCACTTCTGCTTTATTGTATCGAACAAGTTGCATATCCAGTTTAGAATGAGTGTACCAGGGTGCCACAAAGATATGGTAAGTAGTAAAGATCTGAAACTGCTAATACATTCTACCAGAATACAGAACATTTTGGAAGCAGGGATGTTATATGGTGATGAAACTCACACCTAATGGCATCTAAGTTTTTGGTAGTGTGAGAACAATTTGGAATTCAATTTTTAAAATTTGAATATAAAGGAAAAAGGAAAAAAAAGCCTCTGAATAATTACACAACATACTATTTTTGCTTGTTTAAAGGAAGCATAAAAGAGATATGCAATAGATAAGTAAAAAGTCATTTGAGAATTAACCAGAAACCATTTAAAAGTAATATAAAGTGCTGGATATTTTTCTTCCAGATCTACTTTTTATCCTTTTCTATTTTATCACCCAATAAGCTACCCTGTATGAGCCTCTCTTTCTTGGTTTCTGGGTTAAAGTTGGATTCAGACAATAGGGAGCACTAAGGATAATCAGCCTGTGGAAGGCTACTAAGAGCTAGGTCTACTGCCTCTGCTTCTCACTTGCAGGCTGCCACAAGATCATTTCAGGCAGCCCTCTCCACATGTTAGCTCTTCTAGGTGTATCTCATTGTGTATATAAAAATATTCCAAAATCTTAAAAAAACTGAAATTTGAAACACCTCTGGTTCCAAGCATTTCAGATAAGAGATTTTCAATTTGTAGTCAACTACAGACAAGAGAGCTTTGGGAGCGGGCCATGAACTGAACAGTGCTTTTGGTAGATTAATATGGAAACCACACAGAGAGCACATTAGAGGAGGCAGGAAATCATATAGGAGACACAGAACCATCCAGGAGAATGAATGTGAGTTCCTAAACTGTAAACAGTGCTGTGGATATGGAAGAGGGGAATGGGTACAAAAGTTATCATGGGTGCAAAATCGATACACACCATGGGATTTGGTGAGAATTTAGAGAGCTTGAATGAAAGCTATGATATTTAACAAAATTTCCATCCTTGGGAAGTAGGCAATAAGTAATACCATTACTAATTTCTAGAATGACTAAGGCTCAGAAGAGAGTAAGATGTACCTTTTTTAGCATATAGAATTTTCCATGTGATGTTGGAAATGTTGAGCTTGGGAAATGGATCAGGGCTGGGAGTAATCTGGACACTGTCCACACAGAACTCAACAACCGAAGCCCGTAAAGTAGATAAGACTGCATAGAACTAGTATACCCAGAGAGAACGTAGTGACAGAGATAAACAGAAAATAATGAGGAATGAGGAGAGCAAAAGAAGCTAGAAATCAGAGTAATCAAAATTCAGGTTGAGAAACAAGGGAATAAGGTGTTTGAGAAATTTTAAAAGGGTATTGATCATTTTTTAATGTGGTGTCACTTTGTAGGGGGTTGAAGGGTGATGAGGTAAGAAAATAGGACAGCAAAAATAGAAATTCTTTGCTAGGCAGGGGTCTTATGTCTTTTCTGTACATATTTGAGGCTTTGTGGGCTATAGTGTTTCTATCTATTGTGATGGCTCAACTCTGCCATTGTTGCATGACTGCATAGACAATATGTGAAAAAACAGCACTCATTGTGTTCCAGTAAAACTTCAATTACAAAAGGTGGAAAGTGGACTGTTTGTCATAGCTTGCTGACATCTGAATGGAACCAAGAAACTTCAGTCATTATAAAAGAAAGTGCCATATTTGTGAAGATAAATGAAAGTTAAGAGATGAGCTTTATTATTGTTTTGTATATGAGAGACAAAAAGCAAGTTGAAGTGCTGGGGAGGAAGCTGATAGGAAAATGAGGTTGAGGGGAATGGGAATAACTGGTACAGTAAGACACGAGAAGAGGGGCCGGAATGGAAGGCGTGAAAACCACAGTGGAGACATGGTTTCTTAGATGGGAGGGAAGCAGTGGGCAAAACTGCAGGCATAGCCTTTTTTTTTTTTTTTTTCAATTTAATGTTGTTTCAGTTCTCCTTTTGTGAACATTTTGTGAAAGAAATTAAATTTTAAGGGATTTGGAGACTTTGTTATTCTTTCTTTGTTTTTATTTTCATAGCCAAGCATCCTAGCATGGATTTTGGTTTGTCACAGGAAGACCATGGGATTTGAGGAGTGAACCAGAGGATAGGAGCTCTCTGTCTCTATTTAACTTCTGAATAAATAAAGTAAAAGCATAATTTGAAAATTCTTAAGTGCAAACTTTTTCTTCTTCTTTAAAACCTCATTTTTAATTTAATCCTTTTCAACTGAAAGTTTTTTCGGGACTCACTTTTACCCTTGGAACAAATAATTTCAGAAACAAAGGGGAGCACCAGCAATCTATATCCACACAATTGATGCTATCTCCTGAATATCATTGCTGGTCACTTTGCTTCTTCGTCCATCTCCTGCATGTACTTATATTAGTCAATCAGTGAATATATACCTCTACCAAAGAACTCAAGCTAACAGAAATATGTATTTAAATATCCCAGGAAGAATGATTGTTTGACAATAAATTCTTTATAGTGAAGTGGGTCAAGCCCTTTAAATGATCAGTTTTGAAAACTTTTTCATCTATAGATTTTTCTTAGATTGTCTTTTCTTAAACTGAGGTACCTCAGTCCTTATTTTTTGTTTGCTTTACTTCTTTTCTGTCCAATAATCAGTCCTCTATCTTGGGGTGGGGTCTCTCAGTGGAGAAGAAGTTTAGATGTTTTACTCTGTGGTTGACAATAATTTTTAATCTTTAATTTCAGAGAACTGGATGCTCTTGGTAATCATGGAATTCTACCTGGGAATTTTTATTTACCACTGATCTACAATCTGCTGATCAAATCAGCGATTCAAAGATTTGTTCTTTAGTTCTTCAGTTCATTCTTATAGGACAAGCTCTTACCTATATAGAGTATAATAAACATAAACTTCCAGGAAAAGAATAATCCCAAAGATCTGTTGCTAATGATCCTCTTAATTCTGAGCCCAGCACAATCAATAAAGGCAAAGCAGAACTTTACCTCTACCTATGTAGGGTCTTTGGGTGAGAGAATTAAATTGACATAATGCAAATTAGGAGAAAAACATAAGTTTTACATCTACATGAGAGGTTATACAAGAATGTACAAGAATGTGGAGACCAAAAGAAGAAGAGTCTAATCCTTATGTACTAAGTTGGACAAAGAGTAGTAAATAGTGAACCTGTGATGCAGGTAAAGGAGCTGGGGCATGGATAATCATGAAGAGGTGACTAGGCAGATAAGGCTTGATTTAATAAGGTTACATAGAATTCCCTCAGGCTCTACTTCCTGCCCTTAGAGATGAGAACAATACTTTCCTTCTGGAACAGGGAAGGCATCTTTCATGCAGGGGTTTTGCCTACCACTTTCAGGCAGGAAAAGGAAGGTCAGATGTATTTCTGGCATCTGCAGTTCTTTATGTACTTTTAACTCAGAATAGTTAGCATACCAGAGTGGTATATATTGGTGTGGTATGTTCTGAGCTCCTATAATCATGAAGACACAAATCTGTCAAAAAGTTTTACTCCTACTTCTAAAAAATGGCTTTCTTTTGTAGAGTTATTTCTTTTTGTTTGTATCATTTGCTTAAGGTAAGGCCTTTGGTCAAAATTTAAGCTCTGATTCAGGAACATGAACCTCTCTGTTGGTATATTATTTATGTTGGATTTTTTCAGTAGACTTGGCCTCCACATCTTGGAATCACTTTCCTATTACATGGTATATGGAACTCAACTTAGAATAGAAACAAGGAAACACTAATATACCTACTGAAAATGTGCTGAACAGCCCAAAAGTCTAAACAAAGTAGATGAAGCCTTTTGGGTTGCAGTACACATCCATTTCACATGTGAAATAATGCAATGTTCTATGCTGACAATAATTCAGGTTTATGTGACTCTTTGGATCTGGTAAAGCTTACATTAATTGTGGAACTGAGCAAAATATATTTCCAGATAATTCATTATTTGCTGTGCTAAAACCATTTGCAGATTTAAAAAATACAACTTCAAAAACCCATTTAGCTGTTCAGTGAGAGGTGGTTTAAGACAATGTGAAACTGTTTTGAAACCTACTTCATCTTAATTCTAGGATCTTGGGCAGAAGATACTTTGAGACTTCATTTCTTCATTAAGTGTCAATGAGATAAATGCTATATTTCCTAGTTATCTGGGATATACAAAGGATAAAATGTGAAGAAGTGCTTGATGAACTATGTATTTTTATATACTCATTCAGTGTTTAACATTTACAGAGCATCTATTAAACACTATGCTAGTATTAAAAGTTTGGTATAAACAAAGATAAATAATAGGTCAAGTGCCCTGTAAGGACTTATGATCTTACATGGTTAGTGCTGGGAAAGATGGACTTATAAATGAAGAAATACAACCCATTGCAGATAAGTGTGAAAAGGATTCAACAGTGGTTTTAAGTGGTCAATTCAGCTGAGTCAAGAAAGGATTTTCAGAGCAGATGTTTCAGAACACAAGAAAATGAGGGTAGTACATATAGTGATTCTTTCAGGCAGAGGCCAGTAATAACAAAGATGTCTATGTGGGAAATAGCCTGGCTCATTAGAAGAATGAAGACAATATTCATTAGGTTTTCTATCTTGACTAATTTGTACCAGATGCACTAATAGATACAGTGATGATATTAAGTCAAATACTGATTAAAACAAAGGGTGATGAATTATTTTGAGAGAAAACAGAATATATTTCTTTTTACAACTTTTTCTGGATGTATTCTTAATGATAACCAATAGTGAGCAGAATGAGACTTTAAGTAGATTTCATGGTGTGGTAAGACGTTATGGGTGAATAGATGAAGTTTGTTTTAAAAATGCAATAGTGTTAAAAGATACCATTTTTCATGTTTGCATATGAGAGAACATGAGTTAGAAAAAATTTAAAGTGATTTTTTGTATTAATTTTCTATAATTATATATGAGAAAAAAACAAGAAATGGATTTTTTATAAAAATATATTTAATTCATCAACAATAAATTGTAACCTTTAAGGAGATTTTCTTCTCCTTGTGCAGCTGCTTGTGGTGACTCTAACATGAAAGAATCTAAATAGAATGGCTTTACTTGATTTGTGAAAAAATAGCCTAGGGAATCTTATTCAATTGCATTACGTATCTAACAGGTGGCAGACATTTTTACTTAAAATTTCTTCCTGTGTTGACTATCGCATTTCCTATTGCAGGTTTTTTTTCCAAGTCTCAGGGGAATCTAGATATTTAACCAGAGTATGTTCTTAAAGAAGTAGGACCACATTGTCTACCATCTGTGTTTCTCATTTTCTTTTCCAGAAAAAAAAATCATTTTAATTTTTCCCCTGAGCTTTCAAATTCTCCAAGAATTATCTATGTTACTATGAATTCCACCTACTTGTTCTTCCATTTCATTATGGTTAGTTCTATAAGCTCATCTTTTCTAGTTCTTTCTCATGGTTTTTTACTTGTTTGAGTCATTTCCGCATGTGCCTAGTTCTCCTCTGACTTGGAACTTGGTCACTTGCAATTGAGTCACTGAGTTACTTCCTTGTCTTAAATATATCTTAAATATAAATATATCTTAAATATGTTGGAAAAAAGTTTTCACTGGAAAAATTAATTGAAGGAAGTATGTTACTTTCTAAACTAGTAAGGCCAAGCTCTCCTGCAGGATTTATAGTTCTTCAAACTCTATTTTCTTATTTTGTTAAAGTTAGGGATAAAGAAGAGACAGACTTTGTTAAGTGGTAATCACAGTTCCTGTAATATTTTTATTATGTCCCATTTCTACTTTCTATTTTAAAATTAGCATCACTATAAATCTTTACTTATTTCACATTAGCTAAAGTTGTTCATACCTAATGTTTAGTTAACAAATATTGATGTATCTACCATGCATGAAGCACTTTTGTAAGACCTATAAAGCACTTTTTAAGACCTATAAAGATGAATTAGACATATATTGTATACTCAAAATGTACATAATATCTTAGGGAAAATAAGACCTACGTAAATAAATTAATGCAAAGTAGATATTGAGACATGGTATAAAAATGGTAGGTTTGGCCGGCGCCGCTAGGCTAATCCTCTGCCTGTGGCGCTAGCACACCTGGTTCTAGTTTTGGTAGGGGCACTGGTTCTGTCCTGGTTGCTCCTCTTCCAGTCCAGCTCTCTGCTGTGGCCCGGGAAGGCAGCGGAGGATGGCCCAAGTGCTTGGGCCCTGCACTCGCATGGGAGACCAGGAGGAAGCACCTGGCTCCTGGCTTCAGATCAGCACAGTGTGCCAGCAGTAGCGGCTACTTGGGGAGTGAACCAACTGAAGGAAGACCTTTCTCTCTCTCTCTTTCTCACTCTCTCTCTCTCTCTCACTGTCTAACTCTGCCTGTCTAAAAAAAATGGTAGGTACTATCAGAACAGAGGGGTTTTCAATTCACATGAAAGCACTAAATACACTCATGGGCAGTTTTTCTTTTCTTTTTTTTTTTTAATTTTTAAATTTATTTGACAGGTAGAGTTATAGACAGTAAGAGAGAGAGACAAAGAGGAAGGTCTTCCTTCGGTTGGTTCACTCCCCAAATGGCTGCCAAGGCCAGTGCTGCACCGATTTGAAGCCAGGAGCCAGGTGCCTCCCCCTGGTCTCCCATGTGGGTGCAGGGGCCCAAGCATCTGAGCCATCCTCCACTGCCCTCCTGGGCCACAGCAGAGAGCTGGACTGGAAGAGGAGCAGCCAGGACTAGAACTGGCGCCCTGATGGGATGCCAGCGCCACAGGCAGAGGATTAACCAAGTGAACCACAGTGCCAGCTCCAAGGGAGTTATTTCTTACAAGCTTTTCTTTGAAGGATAGTTAAGATTATGACACCTGCATTGGTGTGAAATTGGATGAAATGGGGATGAAGCAAGTACTTCTGAATGAGCAAGCATGAGCAAAGGGGTGGGACTCCATGGGAGAAAAATGAATAAATAGTTCTTTAAGCACAAGATGCATAAAAGACATGTGGAGACAATATGGGAATATTGATTAGACCAATACAATGATGTTATAGAGTTGATTGGTTTTGCCTTGTGAGAGCTAACTGTTACATTTTCAAGATTTTTTGCTAAATAATTCACATCATTTTGGTAGTTTGAAACAGCTACGTGGGAATACTCACATCAGGGAAGCTGGCAAAATGCCAAAGTTTGGGACCTTGTTTCTGAGGAGGGACTGTGCCTGGAAAGCTGGTTCTTAACATTTACCAGTACATCCTCTAGCAGAGAGCCTTGGATGATAGATTCTCAGTAATTTGTGATACTGACTTTTGACATATATTTTAGCATTTCGAAGGAGACACTTTTGGAAATGAAAATTATAATTGATTAGGTATAAGTAAGAGTGAAATCAAAGTTTCCTGAAAACAAGAAGATTTTATTAGGTGAGATAAAAGCCATTTAAGTAACATTGTATTAAATGGCTCCAAGATAGAAAAGAAGATAAGTTTAGATTGATATGATTGGATAATCTAATTAAATCACCTGTGTGTACTGAAAAAAGTTGAACCAAGGGCAAAGACTCATAGTTTGGCAGTGAGTGAATAGCTTGTTATAAAAGTCTAAAGGCCTGGCAATGCATAGTTCTCACTGCTGATAGTCTGAGCAGAGGTGGCATGTACTACCATCACTGGGTTTCTTCTTAGCAATGATGGGGAGAAGTGCCTGTGTGGTGTTCTTATTCCCTGATGATGGTAGAAGTGTGTGGAGGGCAAGTGCCTAACGGAAGCTTGCCTTGTCTTCTCATGTTAGTGTCCGCTGCTCAGCAGAGCTCAGATTTCATAATACAGAAACTAGAAAGAATCTCAGATGAGAAGCCCCGTGTTCCATTGATCATTTCCTATTCCTCTTATCTGATGAGAAGGGATGCTTTAATCCAGAATAAAATTGTTTAAAGAGAGGGAGCCAATAGGTAAACAGCTCAGTTTGAGTGACATTTCAATACCATCAAACAAGCATAGAAAAAATTCCCTTCCACCTTACCAGTGGATTCAGGATTTCAGAACAAAACCAGAATTGCTATCAGTCGTGCAATTCCAGGGTAGAGATTCTTGAACTGTTTCATAGGTAGGCTTCAGGGCATGTGTGGATCCCCTTGGAAAAAAAGGCCAAAGAATCCATGCATGTTATGCAAACTACTGTTTTTTACTGAAAGAGGATTCATAGGTTTTGTCAGATTCTCAACAGGTTCTCTGCCAACCCTCCTGCCCACCCAATCTGCCGAGGGGCACAGACTAGGCAGGGAGTTAGGGAAAAAATGAGCTGGATGATTTTTCCTCAATTTCTGTCTCGCAAGCCCTGTACTCCATCCCTTACATGCCAATCCATTATTCTCACTTTCCCATGATGCACCTGTGCTCTTCTCTGGGACTTGGAGGGAGGAGTTCACCATGGTGAGCATGTGTAAGCTCACCTCCATGTGGAGACACCATGAATCTCTCAGAAAACCTCATTTACACTAAACTCTGCCAAACTCCACCCTGCTTGTTTACTAAATTAGAGCAGCATCTGCTACCCCATAAAGGGGACTGCTGGAACAGCTCTTCTACTTGGCCTTCATTCTCTTGTCTTTCCTCGCCCTCTCACAGCTCTCTCATGGCATATATCACTTCTCATGGTATTGCTCGCCCTTACATCTGAGTGCATATTCATTTTCCCACTTCAGATAAATCCTGCACTCACTTATGAACCTTATGTATGACTCTGCTTTGAATTCTTATCTCAAATGAGGACAAGGACTTGGAATAAAAAATGGGAAGCACATTCCTGGGTATATTTGGATGTTTCTAGGGAGTAAGAGGATTAATTAATTCCCAGAAGTTTTTGCTTTTTTAGTTACTAGACCTGAGAACACGTTTGAAATGTTTTGAGAAAAATATATTTTCATATATTCTCTCTTTAATGGTTAGAACAACCTAGGAGAAAAGTAAGATATCATGTACTGAGAACAGAGATGTTAGGGTGCTGTGATTATTACACAGGACTGCACATCATGTAACTGTAATACCAACCGAGCCTGGTTTTACTCTGTTAGTAACAGGATACTTAGTTGTTTTGAAGATGTGTAAAGAAAGTGCAGAGCCAAAATGTGCAAGCCATACACCAGGAGCAAGCTCAAAGGCGGAAAGTCTAACCAGTTGCCTCCACATGGTACCAAAGAGACTAGAGAGTGATAGGAACTTGAATACTGAGACCCTTTCAGAAGAAAGGGACCCATGAACTAAGAAGATCTGGCCTGGCTTGAAGCCTACCAAATAGAATGTGCTTTTCCAGTGCTGCTATAAAGCTGCTTGTTACCTACCTAACCCACAAAATTTAACCCAGACCCCAAATTGAGGAGACAGATTTGAGTTTTGCCTCTTATCTATTTGCCAGTTGACTTTGCAATAAAGACTTTGTTTTCTCAAAATCAGATGGCACAGGATTGACCTATTGTGCATCATGCAGCAAGCCCTTGTTCAGTATCAATCACCTTGAAGCTTTAAAAAATGTAATGGACAGACCCTGCCTCTACAATTACTGATTGACTTATTCTGAAGAGGAGCATGGTTATTTGCATGCTGTGAAAAGTTCCCAAACTGAGTTTAACGTGCAGACCCATGTGGGAACTACTGTGTTGGGTTAGTTGCTCTAAGGAAGGAACTTATGCTTGACAGAGCTAAAATTTTAACTCATACCCCCAGAAATGAGACTTTACAGTTTCCACCATACTATTCTGTCAGTTAAATAACTACGTCCTGACACGTTGCCTTCTGAGGTTAGTAATACACACAGTATCATAGATAGAAATAATTTTTTAATAATTTCATTCAACCTGAGAAATAATGGGATATTATAAAGAGGAATTTTTGGACAAAAGTCCTAGAGCAATGAATGACATCATAAAGAAAAGTTGGGGTAAGATTTCTAAATAAGAACTGTCATTGATTCCAGAAAAAGTCAAAACTTTAAAGAAAATTCTATATGAATACTTTGGTCAAAAAGAATAACTTTTAGCCAGAGTTATTAAAATACATGTTTTTCTGTTAAAAATGTCACTTTGTTGTGGGGTTGTTACAAATGTCTTACTACTGAACTTGTATGAAATAACAAACTGGTTTGTTAAGAAAAGGAATAAACTTATAAACCAAAAGATAATTATTACATTGTCTTTTTCTGCTAATTCAAACATCTATGTGTCTTCTGGCTTCATTTTGGTTGACTGAATTTCCTCCTCATCATGGGTCATATGTTCTTTCTTCTTTGCATGCCTAGTAATCTTTGACTTTACTCAAGACATTTTGAATTTTATACTTTGGGATACTGGAGGTTATTATTATAGTAGGGATATACAGATGGAGAAAGAAAAAGAGATAGAGATAGATAGAGAGAGAGAGAGAGAGAGAGAGAGAGAATACTTTTGTCTATTGATTCAGTATCCAAATGCCAGCAACATTCAGGGCTGTGATGGAGCTGGTGTCAAGAGCAAGGAACACAATCTAGGTCTCCGAGGTGGGTGGCAGGAACCCAATTATTTTATCTATCTCAGGGTTTGCATTGGTGTGAAATTGGAGTCAGGAGCCAGAATGGGAATCAAAGTCAGGCTTTCTGAAGTGGGATGTGGGTGTCTTAACCATTAAGGTAAATGCTTGGCTTCATTTTGTATGTCTTTAATTTTTTCTCATTTTATTTGAAAGGCACACACACATGCACAGAGAGAGAGAGAGAGAGAGAGAGAGAGAGAGAAATCTCCCAACCAGTGTTTCCCCAGATGCCTGCAACATCAAGGGCTGGGCCAGCCCAAAGCCAGGACCGTGGTCCTCAATCCGGGCATCCCACATGAGTGGCAAGAACTCCACTATAAGAACCACCATCGCTGCCTCCCAGGATATTATTTAGTAAGAATGTGGAATCAGGAGCCTTAGGCTGCTATTGAACCCAGGTACTTTGTTAGAGTATATGGTTGTCTTAACCTCTAGGCCTAATACTCACTCCTATTTTTGTATTATTATAAAAAGCTTGAAATTTCTGCCAAAATGTAGTTGAGTTATTTGAAAAAAAATTTTAGTCCTTTTGGCTCTTGTTTCTAAGATTTGTTAGCAGGGCCAGAGTAGCAGTTAGACTAGAACTAACTGTTCTCAATCATGGATCAACAATTGTGTTCTGAATGTTCTAACCATGTCCCATGAATTATGAGTTTGGTTCCTCTGTGGCTGGAGGAAACAGGAGCTACTCCCAGGCCTGCATACATTCCTAAGGTTGCCTTTAACACTTGCATGTGATTCTTCCCCCTTCATGTGCGTGCGTTCCTCCTTCATGTGCATGTTTGTTCGGCACTCTTCAATGCCACAGGGGAATTTCATATTGCCAGAGTTTTCTCTACGAAACTCCTCTCCAGGAATCAATCCTGGGAACTCTAGCCAGTTTGATCTTTCCAAAGGCTCCTGTCTCCTTCCTCAACTCAGGGCATCTTCTGGACTCCACCTGGCTTTTCTTCTCCTGCATTTCCCTACAGCAGTGAGCCAGGGCAATCATACCATCCATCTTGTTTGTTTCATCTCCTTCAGACTGCTGCCCTCCATTGCTGCATGTCTAGTGTCATGCAAGTCATTGTTCCACGTATTTTATGTGGAATGTTTCTTTGTTTCAGATGGGAATATTGACCTGGTCCCTGTTACTTTATCTTATATGGAAGTGGGAGTTCAAAAAACTGAAAATTAAAATGATTACCCCATGTATATTGAATCATTTAAGTTATAACATCTTATGTACAATGTATTTATAGGATATAAGAAAGAAAAAAAAGAAGATTAATGAAAAATACTGGACAGAGGTTAAGGGACAAAATTTTACTAATTTTATTATGTGAGAGCTCTTTATAGCTATTGTTTTATTTTATCCCTAATAATTCTATGAAGTACAGATATGTGGTAGAGTGAGACCTGTATGCAGGTCTGTTTGGTTCTAAATCCATTTTCTTTCCATAATACTCTTTGCTGTTTTCCTAAATACACAAAGGAAGTTAGAAATCTATCTTTTAAAATAAAAAAAAATTATTTGAGAGGTCAGCATTGTTACAGATAGTTAAAGCTGCTGCCTGTGATGCCATCATCCCATATTGGAATGCTGGTCTGAGTCCTGGCTGCTCTGCTTCCTATCGAACTTCCTTCTAATGTGCCTGGGAAGGTTGGCTATGAACTCATCCAATTTGTTTTCTTTTCCTGATTTATTAATCGATTCTTTTGCAATTATACAAGCTTTTTCTTTTCACTGTAATTGCTAAATATTAAATTCACAGCCCACTACCCTTACTTGCAATTAACCATCCAAGCTTTATCAACTGTGTTATGTCTCAGAGCACTTCAACTGGAATTTTCATTCCCAAAACCTATTCTTCCTGTACTTATTTTGGTGTCTTTGTTCTTGCTATTTTAAGTAACAGAGCATGCCTACACCGGTAGCGTAGGAAGTCTGTGTATATATATAAAATACACATGAAACTTGTTCACTTTATATAAATAAAAAATGTAAAAAATAAAACAGTCAACAGATTGGATAAAACAGTAAAAACCAGTTATTCACACATAGTTCACAAGAAACTAAAATTAAATACAAGAATTAGATATACTGAAAATGAAAAAATAGAAAAAAAGATTTACTTGATCACATCAATTTAAATAAAGTTGTAGTGGCTATATTAATATCAGATAAACTAGATTCCAGGTCATACAAGTGATACTAAGTTTATTATGACAATTTTACAATGACAAAAGAAGTGAATTATTCAGGAGGACATACAAATCTGAAACATTTATGCATATAATAATAGAGGTTAAAATGTACATACCAAAACTGTTAGACCAGCCAAGAGAAATAGGCAAATCTACATTTTTATTAAGGGATTCACATAAACTCTCTCAATAATTCATATGATAAAGAGACAAAGAATTTGTAAGGATATTGAAGTCTTAAAACTATCAACCAGGTGATCTAACTGATCTTTATAGGCAGTCCATTAAAAAATACTATATACATTTTTTCTGTATTTAAATTATGTGTATTCAAGTGTGTTTCACACTAAATATTTACCAAGATAGACTATATTTGAGTCAGAATTCAAGAGTACATAAATTGCTAGGAATTTAGGTCAAGCCAGGACTATTGTAACACAATATAGAAAAATCTCTAGAAAAATATCAATTACTTTGAAATTCTTAATGTATTTATAAATAAACTATGGGCCCCAAAAGAAACTAAAGAAAATTAGAAAGTACTATAAGTTGATGAAAATCAAAGTAGGGCATACTGAATTTTGTTGGATGCAGTTTAAACAAACATAATGGGAAACTGATGATACCAAACACATGCATTAGAAAAGAAGAAAGCTTTCAAGCCAAGTATCTGAGCTTCTGCCTTAAGAAACTATTAGAATAAGAGAAAATTAGCCAGCGCCATGGCTCAATAGGCTAATCCTCTGCCTGCGACACCGGCACACCGGGTTCTAGTCCCAGTCATGTCACCGGATTCTGTCCCGGTTGCTCCTCTTCCTGTCCAGCTCTCTGCTGTGGCCTGGGAGTGCAGTGGAGGATGGCACAGGTCCTTGGGCCCTGCACTTGCATGGGAGACCAGGAGAAGCACCTGGCTCCTGTCTTCGGATCAGCGTGATGCGCTGGCCACAGCGCACTGGCCACGGCGGCCACTGGAGGGTGAACCAACAGCAAAGGAAGACCTTTCTCTCTGTCTCTCTTTCTCACTGTCTACTCTGCCTGTCAAAAAAAAAAAAAAGAAAAAAAGAATAAGAAAAAATATGATCCAAATCAGAAAAGAAATCAATGAAGGAAAACCACCAATTTAATAGACAAAATAAATAAAAATCAAAAGTAATTTTTGATATCAATAAAATTAATAACCTTGCATCCAGTGTGATGAGGATACTGAGTGAATGTATCAGGAATTAGAGAGATATCATAACCATGGAATTTACAGGTATTAAAAGAATAATGAAGTGTATTGTTTTTTGCAAAATTAAGATTTGGGATTGCATCAAATTGAGAAGTTTCTGTACTTCAAAAGAAACAGTCAGGAAAGTGAAGAGGCAACCAACAGAATGGGAAAAAATATTTGCAAACTATGCAACAGATAAACGGTTGATAACCAGAATCTACAAAGAAATCAAGAAACTCCACAACAACAAAACAAACAACCCACTTTCAAATAAATAAATAAATCTTAAAAAATATTAATATGTCAAATACATCTAAATTGATCTGTAACTCTGTCAGCATCTGTTCTTTTTAACAGAACCTGACATACTCATTCTAAAATTCATCTAGAAATGTGAATATAGAATAGCCAAAACAATTTTGAAAAACAGGAGTAAACTTGGAGTACCTTTACTATATAACTTTAAGAATTTTTATAAAGGTACGATAAGCAAACAGTGTGATATTGGCATGAGGATAAAATGTACACACACATGTAAAATTAATTGCTTTTTGTTTAAAAAAAGTCAAAGTCAATTCAGTGGAGAAGAGATAGTCTATTCAACAAATGTTGCTTGAACAACTGGATATCCCTATACAAACAACAAATAACTGAATACCTACTTTACACTGTGTATAAATAGTAACTGAAATGGACAATAGACTGAAGTATGAAGATTAAAATAAAAAAAATCAGAAAGTAAACATTAGACACATTGGGTTAGGTGAAGAAAGGTGATCCATGAAAAAAAATTAATAAATTGAAGCTCATCAAAATGAAGAATGGCAGATCCTATAAAGACAATGGTAACAGGATAAAAAGACAGCTACATATTGGGAGAAAGTATTTACAAACCATATATCTCACAAAGGAGTAGTATATAGAACACACAAAAAATAAAAAATGGGCAAAATATTTTGACTGACACTTCATCAGGAAAGATATTAATGGCAATTAGGCATCAGGTACTAAATACTAAACACCAGTGATTCAGTAGAGAAATACAAAATCAAACACTATGAGATACTACTGCAATCTATTACAAATGTCTAATATTAATAACACTGGTAAATCCAAATGAGGTGGAAAATTTATAGCAACTAAGTTTCATATGTTAGTGGTGTCAACATAAAATTAGAACAACATAAAATAGGCAGCTTAAAAATTACGTATGTATTGATCATCGGACATTCCAATCCTTTTTTAATCCATTGGAAAATAAAACATTATGGGGCCGGCACTGTGGTGCAGCATGTTAACACCCTGGCCTGAAGCACCGGTTTGAGACCTGGCTGCTCCACTTCCCTTCCAGCTGTCTGCCATGGCCTAGGAAAGCAGCCCTTGGGTCCCTGCACCCACGTTGGAGACTGGGAAGAAGCTCCTGGCTTTGGATCGGCACAGCTCAGCCACTACGGCCAATTGGATGTGAACCATTGGATGGAAGACCTCTCTCTCTTTGCCTCTCCTCTCTCTGTGTAACTCTTTCAAATAAATAAATAAATCTTAAAAAAAAAGAAAATAAAAACTTATGTCCATTGGGAGACTTGAACACAATTGTTCATAGCAGCCTTACTTGGAAGAGACAAAAGCTATTTCTTTTTTTTTTTCTTTGTTTTTGACAGGCAGAGTGACAGTGAGAGAGAGAGACAGAGAAAAAGGTCTTCCTTTGCCGTTGGTTCACCCTCCAATGGCTGCTGCGGCCGGCGCACCACGCTGATCCGAAGGCAGGAGCCAGGTGCTTCTCCTGGTCTCCCATGGGGTGCAGGGCCCAAGCACTTGGGCCATCCTCCACTGCACTCCCTGGCCACAGCAGAGAGCTGGCCTGGAAGAGGGGTAACCGGGACAGAATCCAGTGCCCCGACCGGGACTAGAACCTGGTGTGCTGCTGCCGCAAGGCGGAGGATTAGCCTATTGAGCCACGGCGCCGGCCAAAAGCTATTTCAAAATAGAAAAATTTCCATCAACTGGTGAATTGATAAATGGATTGTGACTCATATAATGGAATATTTCAGAAATAAAGATAAATGAGCTGTTCAGGAGCATAGGTACATAACAGAATGGACCAACATGAAAATAATCATGTTGAATGAAAGAAGCCAGACCCTCCTCAGAACAAAGAACACATATTGTCATGATTTCCATTCATATAAATTCTAGAAGGTGCTAACCAATATACAGTGATAGAAATCAGAGTAATGGTTGCTTGGAGGAGACAATGGCAGTGGCAAGAACTGAGAGAGAGGGGTAGGAGAAAGAAATGATAAAAGACACTAGGAAACTTTGGGAGTGATTAATATGTTCATTATTTTGAGATATACATATATGTGTGTAGGTATGTAAAGAAGCAGTTTTTCAGGTATTTCTGATGCCAACTATAATTTGATCGGACACTAGTTTCTTAGTCTTGAGTTTCTCAAATCAGTAAAACCAATCACTATATATTCATGCTGTCATAATGCTGTTTTAATCCAGTGATTAAAAACAAGCATAAAAATCTAGGAAGTGATTGAAGGGGCTTTCAACTACTTTGAAAAGCAAAGCAGGTTCACCATGCACTGGTTGCTTCCCTAACTGGATGACACAGAACACATTCACCCCCACAAGTTACATGAAGCAGATTTATTACTTACAGATAAGCATCGAGGGGTAACAGAAACCTAGAATTCGGGGTAAGCTAGCCTCCTAAGGGTTAGGAAAGCTACCAAGGGTGGATGAGTTTTCTTGGAGTGCTCTACTGACACTGTAGCCAAGGAATTCCAGAAAGCTAATTGCCTTGGTTTTGTACCCTAGAGGCATCACTACCCATAAAGTGGGTAATGCTTTGGAGGAAATCTTATTCCTAGGGGTGTTTAGAACATAGCCTAGGATGTTCTGGCCAGTTCCTCACTATCTTACGTAGCATTCCAGCACATTTCTACAGTTACTCTTGAGAACCACATGCAGGAGAGGGGGAACAGGGGGAGTTCCTGCAAAAATACTTTGAGGTGTCTTTCTATATTTATTTATTTGTTGTGAATTTTATTTAAGGTATACAAATTTCATGTATTTCCTCTGTACAGATTAAGGAACACAGAGATACTTTTCAACCCATCATGTCTTTTTTGAGCACTTCTCACATTCCATTTTCGTGACTGTGATTCCACCTTGCTTTTTAAGCTCGCTTGGGAATGAGAGAGCTGGGGTCGTATTTGCGGGCTGATTTATCTTAGCTTTGGTTAGGAGAATAACTGTAGTTGGGCAGCAAATCACTATCTCCTGGTTGCCTTCACCTTGGATGCAGGCCACACTCTCACTACTAGGTAATTTATATATAAAATCTGACAAGGTAAAGTTCTAATTAGTCATTATGCTCTGATAGCCATAAAAGTGAAGAGGAGTACTTCTAATCTCATTGCCCTTTAGAAATTTTGGAAAACGGACCATTTGTCTACATGATCTAATTACTAGTTCCACTTAAATCTTGAAAGTCATTTTATGGTGTTGAAATATATTCATTTTAATAAATCTTAATTATTTTTCTCATACAAGGGGATTTAGATAAGCTGAAAAATAATCTCAGCTGTATCTATTCAAAACAAAATGTTCCTCTGCAGTTCCTGTGAGAGCCCACAGACCAGAAACACAGGTGTGGACTTGGGATCAAGTGGAAAGCCATGAGAAGGACCCAGAGCCAGGACAGAAGGTTTCCTGAAGATTGGAAAGATCTTGGAGTGCAGCTGGACCATGTGGGAAGACAAGTCTCATAATGGACAAACAGCTGTTTGAATCAGATTGTAACATCTCACAAAAGGGAGCAAAGGGAGATCACTGTTGATTAAAGAGGTCATAACTACAGTCCCAAGCACTTTAGACACATGGATAGATATCTCAGGTTTCGTTTTGAAGAACTGGAGACTGTGGAGTACAAACACAGTAATTATATTTCTCTCGACCTCAAAATATACATCATTATGCTTAAAGTGACTGGTACTCTATATAAAGGTGTTATACAGTGCTACAGAAAGGCATTAATCTCAGTTAAGTATTCAGGAGTGTTGAAGTATAGAATCATGATCAATCATAATATTTTGATATTCACAATTTTAAGCTGAAGACTGTTATACCCAGATAAAGAAAGCATGGCCTATATACACTATACAATACTACACAGAAGTGAAAAAATTAAATTCTATCATTTGTAGCAAAAGGGATGCAACTGAAAACCATTATATTTATTGAAATATGCCAGTCCCCAAAAGACAAATACCATATGTTCTCCCCAATCTGCAGTAACTAATAGAGCACCTAAAAGGTAATCTATAGAGAGAAATTGCACTTTGAAATGCGATGATTTTTAACAGCCCTTTCTCGACTGTTGAGGAACAGTGTGTGTGTTTTTTTTTTTTCCTTCATACTATTTGTTGAATTATTTACTTAGTGTAGGGTTAATCCTGTATATAAAGTTAACTGAAAATATATCTTTCTAAAAATTACGAATGGGAAAATGAGAGGCAGGAGGAAGCAGGGTGGGAGCATGGGCAGGAGGGAAGGGTGGGGTGTGAAGTATCACTATGTTCCCAAATATGTATATAGGAAATACATGCAATTTGTATACCTTAAGTAAAATATTTAAAAGATTTATTTATTTATTTGAAAGGCAGCATTGCAGAAAGGCAGAGGCAGAGGTAGAGAGGGAGAGAGAGATCTTCCATCCACTGGTTCAATCCCCAAGTGGCTCCAATGGCCGGAGCTTCTTCCAGGTCTCCCACACAGGTGCAGGGGCCCAAGCTGGATTGGAAGTGGAGCAGCTGGGTCTCAAACTGGCACCCACATGGGATGCTGGAACTGCAGGCAGCAGCTTCACCTGCTATGCCACAGCACTAGACTCATAATTTTTTTTTAAAAGAGTGTGATGCCATTTTTGAAGAGAAAGTTCACATGTGGTAGGCTTGTGACAATACTTATGTTTCTCTCTTCTGTATGGATAACCAAACTGAATGAGAAGGGGATAATGAGGGTAGATGACAGAGATTTGATTTTTAAGTCATACATAAATATGGTTCGTTGATCTGGTTTGGAAGACTTTCATATGAGAAGCAGACTATTGAGAAGTCCTGCTTGAGAATGTGCTAAGGCCCTGTGATAGGAAGGAGAAGGATCTACTCAAGTAATAGAAGATAGGCTCATATACTGGGCACATATATAGTACGGGACAGAAATGCAAGATGAGGCTGAAGAGATGGGGAGGAACACAAACTATTCAGGATTTGTAGATCATATTAAAATTTGTCTTTAAATTTTAAAATGTGCTTTCAATTTGAGGAGGATCACTTCTCCCTTGGGTGGTGCACTAGCAGCTACACAACATGTTTGAGGCTAATTGTTACCAGAACAAAATGGGAAATCAGCTGGACAACATGCCATGGTTTCCACATTTGCCAAAGCTAAAATGCGTATTAGTTCTCTTCAAAACATTACCAATTAGTCACAAGCTGGCTTCTAAAAGAAATGCAAAGTCATTTAATGACCTCAGCAGCTGGGTGGCTTTGTTAGTAAGAGATCTGACAATCTCCAGTTCAAGTGTACAGAGCAGGCTATTGATGGAGAGGTGAACACAGGGGACCTGTTTAAATGGTTAATGAGATAGTCTAGCATGTGTAATGGAGGAGAGAAATGGGCACATTTGAGAACTATTTAAGAGGAACATTTGACAGCAAAGAGTAAGATCTGAGAAATGAAGGGGAGAGCAAAAGCAGGGATGACCCAGTTTTTGGCTTGCCTGTCACTGAGATAAAGAATTCCACAAAAGAACTACATTTAAGAGGTGATGGGGCAATTATCCATGAATTCACTCTGGGATGATATTTTTCTCTTTTGGGAAAGATTCTTTCTCAATTCCTGTTTTTCCCTTTCCTCCCCCAAATCCCTCCCAAACATCCGATTCACCTGCCAGTGCCTCAAGCCTTGCCTCATCTCCATTCTTCCTCTTGTTTTGTGTTGGTGGTACTCCCCATTTGGCATCCTGGATGTAGAACCTTTCCAAAAAATATTTATAACACTTCCAGAAAGAGCTAGCTTGAGACAACTTGGCAATGTTTTGAAGAGAACTAATCTATATTTTAGCTTTGGCAAAGGTGGAAATCATGGGCATGTGGGTCCAAATGACTTTCCATTTTGTTCTGGGAACAATTAGTCTGAAACACATTGTATAGCTCCTAGGGCACCACCCATGGGACAAGTGCTTCTCCTCAAATTGAAAGCACATCATTCTTTTCAACATCATTGGTGCCACAGCCAAGTTCCTGAGATTATGTCACTTTGCCCAAAGTTCCAAGAGGGGTTGATTTCACTTCAGGCACGTTCTTGATCTTTCTTCTGGGCAACCAGCGCAGTGTGATTGGATTGGCTCACTGTAAATACACTGGAGAGTTTTTCTGGAACCTAAGTCTGTTATTGAAATAAAGCATTTGCTGCTAATCAGGTCTTCACACTCTTAAGTAAACAGCTGGCCTATCCCTTAGCTTTAGTTGTTGTTGTTTTTATAAAATTAAAATAATATATATTTTGATTCAAAGGAATAGGTAGAGACAGACAGACACAGAAAGAGCTCTCATTTATTTTTTCACTCCTCAAATATCTTCAACAGTTGGGACTGGACCTGGCCAAAAACAGCAGTCTGGAACTCAATCTGGGTCTGTCACATGATTGGCAGCTACCCAAGTACTGGACCATTAAAGCTGCCTCCCAGGGTGTGCGTTAGTAGGACATTGGATTTGGGACAGGAGCTAGGACTTGAAGCCATGAATCCTGATGTGGGATATGTGTCCCAAGTGGCATCTTTATATATTTATATTTATTATATATTATTTATTTTTATATTATTTAATTATTAAAGGTATAGAAGTTTCATGTATTTCCTATATACAGATTTAGGAACATAGTGATACTTCCCACCCTACCGTCTCTCCTGCCCATGCTCCAACCCTTTTTCTCTTCCCTCTTCTAACTCACTCAGATTTCCCAAGAAGATACATTTTCAGTATACTTTATACTCATAAGGCTAATCCTATACTAAGTAAAGAGTTCAACAAATAGTATGAAGAAAAAAACACTGTTCTTCAACAATAGAGAATTTTAAATCTCAAAAATGTCCATTTCACTCCAATATATTACATTTTAGGTACTCGTAGTTACTTCAGATCAGAGAAAACATATGCTAACTGTCTTTTTGGGACTGGCTTATTTCAATAAGTATAATGGTTTCTAGCTGCATCCAGATTTTTGCAAAAGAAAGCATGTCATTTTTTTTCTCTATAGCTGAGTAGTATTCCATAGTGTATATGTACCACAATTTCTTTATCCAGTCATCTATTGATGGACATCTGGGTTGATCCCATATCTTAGCTATTGTGAATTGAGCTCCTATAAATGTGAGTATACAGATCACTCTTTCATATGCTGATTTCTTTTCTTTTGGGTAAATTCCCAGGAGTGGGATGGCTGGATCCTATGGTAGGTCTATATTCAGATTTCAAAAGCATCTTCATACTGTCTTCCACAATGGTTGCACCAGTTTACATTCTCACCAACAGTGGATTAGGGTACCTTTTCAACCACATTTGTGCCAGCATTTGTTGTTTGTTGATTTCTGTATGAGAGTCTTCCTAACTGGGATGCGATGGAACCTCATTGTGATTTTGGTTTACATTTCCCTGATGGCTAGTGATCCTGAACATTGTTTCAAGTCTCTATTGGCCATTTGAAAGTCTTCTCTTGAAAAATGCCTGTTCATCTTAATTGCTGTGACAAATACCTGGCTCTGTTGCTGGTTTTAAATTTAGATTCCCAACTATTTTTCATCAAATATTGTGTGAGTAATTTTCTGGCATTTATATACTGGCCATGTTTTATATAGTACTATTTATCCATTAATAAAGACAGCCTATTTACCTGTTGAAATTTATTTTTTAAGATTCATATGAAAATGGCATTTTCCCTTAACATTTCCATTACAGGCATCATGACACATGCACACTGATCTGAATTTGCACTGTGCATTCCTAACACTTAAATACTTTGAAACTTTCTTTTTCTTTTAAGACATATTAATATTTTTAAATTTATTTATTTGAAAGGTATAATTACAGAGAGAGTAAGAGAGACAGAGAGACACTGAAGAAGGAGAGAGAGAGAGAGAGAGAGAGAGAGAGAGAGAGAGAGAGATGTTCCATCCACTGGTTCGTTCTCCAAACATTTACAGCTGGGGCTGTGTCAGGCTGAAGCCGGGAGCCTGGACTCCATCTGGGTCTCACATGTGGGTGGTCAGGGCCAAAGCACTTGGTTCATTTTCTGTTGATTTAGCAGACACATTAGCAGCGAGCTAAATCAGAAGCTAAATCAGAAGCTAAATCAGAAGTTGTCAGTCTTTGAATCAATGCACATATGGGATGCTGACATCTCAGGTAGTGGCTTAATCCACTGCACCAAAATACTGGGCCCAAGATTTATTTATTTATTGGAGAGGGAGGGAGGGGAGAGAGAGAGAGAGAGAGAGAGAGAGAGAGAGAGAGAGAGAGAGAGAATGAGAGAGAATATGAGAAACTTGTATTTACTGGTTCATTCCCCACGTGGCTGCAGCAGGTGTGGGCTAGGCCAATCTGGAGTGAGGAGCGAGGAGCCAGGAACTCTGTATAGGTCTTTCACATGGGTGTCAGGGGTCCAAGTACTTGGATCACCATCCTCTGCTTTCTAGGTACATTAGCAGGAAGCTGTATCGGCAGCAGAGTAGCCAGGATTGGAACTGGTACTCCAATACTGGATGCTGGGTCCCAAGTGGTAGCTTTATGGGCTCCACTGCAACACCCAACTGGCAGCTTGTTCTTTCTGATTATACTCATCTGTGGGATTCTGTACATGTTCTCAGTTTCTAAAGTAATCCAACAGAAATGAGAAGGAAACGGAAAAGCCTTTAGCTGCTAAAGAGGTGTGGAAAGAAATCAAGGAAAGTCATGTGGGCCCAGATGAATGTACCAAAAAATAGTATATTTGTCCATGAACCACATGAGCACAGGAGTGAAAATGGTGATGTTATTACCTTGGCACTTGCAATCTGCTATTACAACACCTGAATTCCTTTCATGAAATGCAATGAAATGATAATATTTACAGAGCATATTGAGAGATTTCAGAGTATCTACATAATATCTGTCAACATTATAAAACCTAAAATATGGGTGCGTTTGTGGCACAGTGCATTAAACCACTGCTTGGAATGCTCGCATTCCATTTTCTCAGTCCTGGGTACTCTACTTCCACTCCAGCTTCCTGCTAATAATCCTGAGAGGGCAGTAGATGATGGCTCAAGTGCTTGGGTCCCTGCTATCCATGTGGACAACTCAGAGTTCTGGGCTCCTGGTATTGGCCTGACTCTGCACAGGCTGTTGTAATGCATTTGGGGAGAGAACCAGCAGGTGGAATATCTCTCTTCTTCTGTGTCACTCTGTATTTCAAATAAATATATAAATAAATAAAATTTAAAAAACCTAAGATATAAAATGTAAAGGAACATATGATGGTTAGATTTTGATAGAATATCACAAATTTTGGAGAAAACAACTTGCTCCTGTTTCTATCTTGAATGGTAACACATAATTCCTGTTTGACTGATTATCTATCCAAAGTGCTGACAAGCACTATCATTGAAAAACTGTGAGCCTAATATTTTAGTACATTTTCAGAAATCAGTTTTCACAACCAGTTGAAAATTTTGATAATTGAAATTACATTTTATCATAATTTTTCTCTTTCATTGATGAATGTAGGTTAAATGCTCTTGTAACAATGCCAATGCCAATCAATTAATTTTGCATCCAATTGGGACTTTTTATGTCAAGCATTTCAAACTGATACAATTTTAAAATAATAAATCTATATTTCCATATGTAAATTATAATAGCCATTACCCTACAGAAATCTTGGATGTCTTTAAGTTGCAAATCAGCCAGAACTGAAAGATGAGTATTTGGGACCACTGCATGTTACCATGAGAATGGAAGTGCAAAAGCAGATTCTTTATTACCCCATGCTGCATGAGAGCATTCCTTAAGCACTTGAAACAGGAACTTCACTAGAAGCTCCAGGACCTCTTGGGCTCAGTGACAGCATTTAGCAGTTGGCTGCTGAAGTGGGTGCCAAGGGTGATAACACCTCCTTGGCTCAGAGCAAAACAGTAGGTGCTTTCATTTTGCCATTATTGTCACTGGTTACTCTTTTGGAAACACTCTTTTTTGGGGTATCCTCTGAGGATCTTCAGATGAGGCTGCAGGTGCTTGAAAAGATTTTGCCCATATTTCTCATTCTCCCAGGTCCTGACTTTGCCTCTAAGGACTGAGTGGATCACTTCTTTGCAGAAATTGGTTTTTCACTCATGGTGCACTTATAGTATGAAGATCCGGCTGTTCTTGTGTTGTAACTAGCAGTACTTTCTCTGTGAATACCGCAAAGTTGTACAGTTCCTTTGACAGCATAAGGATTATTCTTAGAGCATAGAATTAGAAATGAGAATCAGATCTAGTACAAAAGTTCCAGATATAAGTGAGTTTCAGGACTCTAAGAAACAAACATTGTTTATATACAACAAATACTACTATTCTCTACCGGTGATAGAAAAGATCTTGTTGCCAACTGGACTCACCCCCTTTCTTTCTTTTTTTTTCTTTTTTTTGAGTCATCCGTATTATAAGTCTTGCAAATAAGGCAAGGCCAAGATCAAGGTTATTATCATTTCACACCTGGACATCTCTGCATCTGCAAGCTTCCCTCACTCCCACACCAGTGTGTTCTCTAAACTGCAGGCAGCACTAATCTTTTATAAATTCAGACTGGATTATTACACAACCTACTTAAAACTGTTGATGTCTTAAATTTTTCGTAGGAAAAAGAAAAAAAAACATTCTTAACACAGCTTTAGAGACTTTATATTTCAGAATCTGCTTAACTCTCCAGCATTAAAATTTTCCACTCCCTTTCTTGTGCTGCAGCCATGGTGGCCTCTGACAGGCCCTTGAATGTGGCCTGCTCCCTTCTTGCCTCCCCCCACATATGGTCTGTGTAGTGCCGTTCATCTTTCAGAGCTCAGAACAAATGTTATCTTAGAAAAATCCTCTTGTCAGTTCACTCTGTTTTATATTTTCAGGAAATCATATGCCTTTACTTCAAGAACATCACAGTTTACAATTATTTGTTCATTAGTGTGATCATTTATTTAATATATTTCTCCCATTCCCTACTGTAAGCTGTATGAGAGTGGGGAATTTGATTCTTTTTGCTCATTATTCAATATCTAGAACTGACACTTAATAAATTCAAGACCAATGGCCAATGAATGCAGATGAGTATCTGAAAATATGGGTTCATAAAGGCTCCACCACACCTGAATTATTATTTGGGTATTGTAGATGCATTTGCAAAAACAATGCCAGTGCAATGGTGTATTCTCAATGCCTGTTTGAAAAGCCTTAGGCAACATCTTATTTTTGGTAAATACTTAAAAAATCAAAACAAAATTTGAGGATACCAGCTGCTTAATTTAGATCACAGAGGAGAAGAAACGAAATCCAAATTGCACTCTTAACTGAGGTAATGACAGGTAGAAGCAAAAGTGAATTTGCTCTGTATTACCTGAATAATTGTTCCAATTATCCATTGAAATGTTGGGGGTGGCTATGTGACAGTTTGTGACTTGTTATACAGATGTCCAAATACACTGGAAATCTACCATGGCATCTGAATGCAATTAAAATATGGAATAAGCATTTTTTAAATTAAAAAATTCAATGATACTCTTACATCTCCACTTTCTTAATGATCTGTTTACATGTTAACATGGATGCAATCAAGGACCTGAAGGGTCTGAAGAGCCTTTAATTTCAAATATATCAAGTTAATAGCCATGGGACTTGGCTGAAAAACAGCACTGATTGCTGGCTTGGGCTCAACACTGTGATAAGGATGGGCTCTTCCTTTCATTAGTGCTGGGAGTTTTGTGACTTTTGGTAAGGGAGTGATGCTTTCTGATTGCTCTGTTTTTTCTCATTGCTAACACAGTCTAGAGAAAGAGAATAACTCATGTTGAATTAAAGACGAGTTAAAAATTATACCAGATATCTATTACAAAAGATTTGGCCTTCGGGTATTGGAGAGAGATGAAGAGACAGAGGAAGCCTGAAACCAAAGGAAATAAGGTATCTGGAGAAGGAAGGAACTCTTTGGACAAAGGCCTTTGTATGAAAACAGAAACTAAACATTTGTTTAAGGGCTTGAACAGTCCAAAGCAATAAAACATAACTACCTTGAAAATAAGAGGGAGAAAAAATATGGTAATATCTGTGTAAAAGTTAAAATATAAAATTATGCTCATGTCACTTTGATAAAAACTGGAGTTAAAACATTTTAGCAGAAGTTGTAGATGAGGATTTTGAAATGGTAGGGGATCTCTGGTGCCAACTTAATTCTGTGTTCAAAGGATTCCATGCTGGGGCAAAGCCTGTTTTAAGTAGTTTCCATTTTTCTGGATAGTGTAAAATACCAGATATTGATACTGAAAATCTAGAGAGTGTTTTGAGAAAGATTTCCTTTTGATCTGGATCCCCACAATTTAGGCTTCAAATTGCTTATGTCTTGGGTGATGATCCAGGGTTATCAAATAATATGAGAATTTTAAGTTTGTAGGATTTCAGTAGTGAGAGGAAGAAGGTACTAGAGTTATAGCTAGATATTAAAGGCATAATTCAAGGGAAGATAATATCATCTGTTTTATTTTTTGTAATAATTATTCTCTGAAAATTGTCTCAAATACAGAATAGACTATAGTGGTACAGAGAACTGGTAGGAAAGAAAAACATGGTGTCTTGATGATAAAGGAAGAAACCCTGTGGTTTTCCAATCGGCTGTGGAAGGACATTTTATTAGAAAGTATCAGTGAAAGCTTCTTAAGGGGAATCTCCCTCAGTTCACAGATGGATGTGTTTTGAGTTCCTCTTACATCAGCCAGTGTTTCGGTTGTTTTCTATGCATTTCCTTATAGAACTGATTTACTACCCTTCCATGTTCTTTCACTTAAAAATCACATAAATATTTAAAACAAGCTAAAGTTGCTAGCAAGCAACTTATTTGATGACAAAGACTGAATCTTAAGGCCCAGGTAAACTGTTCAACACATATGCAGACATTCTTACAAGTACACTCATTACTTTCCTTGTCTCAGCAAATATTTATTGACCAGGTGTTAGGAACTAGGGCTATTTTTGATAGTAAATATTCTGAAGAGTTAGAGGTAAGCAGGGGGATTCTTAGCCTGTATGGGGAAGGTTGCTTATAGGATAGTTTTCTGCAGTAGAGGATTCCTGGTGTGGGGAGTGTAGAAGATGGTCTAGGAGAATAACTAAAAGGTGTGGAAAGTGGAATGAGCAAGGTGCAGTCTTTTGCACTCTAGTACAGTATGTCATAGGCTGTGGGTCTCTCCTTGAGGGTTTTTAATGTAGTCACCTGAAAGCAAGGTGGTTCCTATCAGCCAAGAACAATTCTTTGGAGAAGGTGAGCAGGTGTGAGTTCTTAATAGCCAATATTCCCCAAAGCTGGGGTATGGCACATTGGCCAAATGGAGGGGATCTGGGTGATACACCAAAGCAGCACCAGGCAACCACAGGAGTGATTGGGAGATGAGTAATGGAGATATCAAATGACCCCTCTTTCAAGAAGCTTGAATGTGAGTGTTTCCCAGGAGACAAGCTTAGCTCCGTTCTCACAATTGTTATTTTTTCCTAGTCAATGTCCACTGCACACATTGAAAATCATCATCACCTTCTGATAACTCTGTGACTCCCACAGGCATACATCTAGCCAAATATACATACCAGGAATTCTCTGCCTAAACAATAAAGATAAGTCCATTAAAGACAGAGAAAAGAGTTGTTCAAAGGCATGTTCAAAAGCGAGGACAATGAACTGATGTCATAATGCAAGATCTGATCTGCTCAGGATGAAAGTCAGGTGAAAATGTGCTGGTTGTTTCTGAAAATAATGCCAAACATGTTACTATTTTGGCTTCAGTAAAAGAAATCTAATTATAAAAATCCAGAACAATAGTTGTATTTGCCCAATTCAAAATAGACTCCCAGGAATCCTGTTCTGCCTACACTTTTTTTTTACAATTGAGAACATATAATGCATTTAATCAATAGACCTAAAAGGTAATTCTATCCTTCTCCTCCAAGCAGTTGGTTGCTGCTTTCTTTGGACGTGGAGACAGGAGACAAGTTAGGCTAAGAAGGGTATCCTGACATCTGCAGCCATCCATCTTTCCATATAGGCACAGAGAAGAGAAGAGCCAAGAAGAAATGGTTTGAGAGAGATCTGGGGAAAGACTTTCTCTCAAGAAAGAGTAAGAAAGGGGAAGGAGTTTCAGAGAAAGGACAAAATGATTCCTTAAAAAACAAAGGAACAAAAGGGTACTCCAGCTTAAAAAATCTTTGATGATAACGTAGTCTCAGGGGACAGATAGCTTGAGAAAACATAGAAATTCTCCTTCAAAAACAAGCTCTCTGGAAATTGAGGGGAAAACACTGGCTGGAAATTGTTGGCAGTGTGCTTCCAACAGCATATCACAGTGCCGGCATCTTCTTCACGATCTGTTTTATTTTGCATGACATCAACAACTCACCAATAACAAGAGTGCAAAGTGCTGTGGGATTACAATTCTGTGCCATGTACACCTCAGCCACCGTTCAAGGTGGCTTCATTTGACCCTTGGATTGTCTTGCCACCATCTTCGTGAAGATGTGGAAACCAGGGCTCAGCGATTCAGTAATCTGTCCAAGTTCACATAACTATTCAGATGCATGTTCTTTCATCTATATTTAAATGTAATCAAGTGAACCTAAAGCCAAATGCACTTCTCCATTTTCCAACATATCCAAGATTTTAAGGATGATAATATGGCTAGAAACTTATCATAATAGGGTAACTTGAAGACAGTGTAATGATTGAAAGTCTACTGCTTGGAGTCCACACTCACCTCAGTGAGGGCACTCTAAACATAAACACAGGGCTTGGTTTCTGATTGGCTAGTCACAGCATCCCTGTTTGGTCATATGTGGAAAGGGGGGGAAATCAAATTTTTATTTGCCTCTTGTTTTTCAACAATAAATCCCACAAGAGTATTTCTAGATAGACTAACAGTGGTTTCTGGAAGGATAGAAGGAAAACAATGAATGTTTGAATAGTTGGTACCATTTGTTTTTCGGAGAGTCTTAGGAGTTACTAGATTTTTTTTTTTTTTACAAAAATAGGGAGACATATATCTACTTCTTCCTTTTGACCTTCAAGCATTCAAAACTTATCTTTTATCCTAGCTTTACACATAGAAAATTCAATGTCTCATAATCTAAGTACCTAATCACATATTGCCTGTTTGAGGCACTTCAACAGCTGTTTGTATAAACTGCCCCTATGAACTGATGGAAAAATTTGGACTGGTAGGAACAACTTCTCAAGAACCCTGTGTCTTAGTCAATTTGGGCTGCTGTTAAAAAATACATGAGACTGGGTATTTATTTCCTACATTGTTGGAGGTTGGGAAGTCCAAAATCAAAGTGTCAGCAGATTCAATATCTGGTAAGGATTTACTGTACTCCAAAGATGACATCTGCTTCTATGTTTTCACACATCAGAAGGGATGAACCGTGTGTCCTTACAGGGTAGAAGGGGCAAACATGCTCCCTTTATCCTCTTTTTTAAGGGCCCAGGGATAGAACCTTACTGATTTAATCATTTTCTCCTAAGGCCTCACCTCTTAATACTATTGGATTGGGGATACAATCCCATCAAGGTGGCATGTACCAATGCCATCTCACTAGTCCAAGTGATCAATTTCAGTTCACAATTGATGGCTCTGATAGGTCTAAGAGTCAAAGAGATCACATAAACAAGGCAAGTGTCTGCTAATATTAACTGATAGAATCAAAAAGGGAGAGAATGATCCAACATGGGAAGCGGGATACACAGCAGACTCATAGAATGGCAGATGTCCTAAACAACACTCTGGCCTCAGAATCAGCCCTTAAGGCATTCGGATCTGGCTGAAGAGCCCATGAGAGTATTGTAGGCATGGAAAGCCAAGATACCATGGAAAAGAAAAAAAAAAAAGAAGAAGACCTAAATGAAAGATCTCTGTGAGTGAGATCCCAGTGGAAAGAATGGGGCCATCAAAGAAGGAGGTACCTTTCTCTGAAGGGAGGAGAGAACTTCCACTTTGACTATGACCCTATCAGAATAAGACCAAAGTCAGCGAACTCTAAAGGCTTCCATAGCCCTGGCAACTCATGACTAGAGCCTAGGGAGATTACTGACGCCATGAACAGGAGTGTCAAATTGTTAAGTCAGCAACAGGAGTCACTGTGTACTTACATCCCATGTGGGCTCTGTCCTTAATGTGTTGTCTAATGTGCAGTGATGCTATAACTAGTACTGAAACAGTATTTTTACACTTTGTGTTTCTGTGTGGGTGCAAACTGATGAGATCTTTACTAATTATATACTGAATAGATCTTCTGTATATAAAGAGAATTGGAAATGAAAAAAAAACCTGTTGTTAAATTAATTTTTCAACCATGAATTTTAGAGGGACACAAATATTCTGATCACAGCACCCTTTATATTTTGCTTAGCAATATATTGAGCAAACTCAACAAGAGAAACTTCAGAAGGTGTGAAGTCTGTGTATTAGGTGTTGCAACACCTTGGTGGGAGCTGTCTTCTCACTCATGGTTCCATAGTGGGAGACATTCTCTGAGCATCTGACTGAGGAAAGTTGTGTTGATAGTGGCTTCTCCTAGATTATGGCCATGCTCACACAGTTTTCTTTATGACTACCATCTGAGTCTTGGGATGTCACCTGCAGGATGGACTACAATGGTCACCAGAATCCATGAGATTGGGGCTTATACACTTAGCGTATCCTGGAGATCCTGTCTTTCAGGAGAGAGCCTGCTCTACCATTGTCCCTCCCTAAGGGTAGTGGAGCAGAAACAGTGGCTCACATCTCATTGATTTATTTATTGTTCCCAAATCTTCTCTGAGAATAGGTCTCCTGAAAGGTATACGGGAGATTATATTGGAGAATTCAGAAACTAACAATTCACATTCAGATGTGGGGTTTCAGTTCTATATAGAGAAAGGGATTGACATGAATTGCCAATTCTCAGAACTAGAAGCCAAGATTGCCAGTGTTACCAGTAAGATATTAATATTGGCATAAGAAACAAGGCAGAAGCTTAGATAGCACATCCTGTGCACAAAAGAATAGTTGGGCCAAAGGCAGAAGAAACTTTTTGCTGATATTGTGTAGCTTTGGACAATTTATAACGTGCCTTCTTGCTTGTATTCTGTTGAAAGTAATTTGTATCTTTTACAAAATTGACTTCATAATACAGTTTCACTGTCAAACTGTTTTTGAATCTTACTATAATTTTCAAGTAATGGTGGCAAGTATTATGATATTTACTCAGTGCTTAATCAGGAAAATTTCAACGTGGGACTTAGGTGGCTCAATAGGGTCAAATATACACATCTTTCCCTACAAATTGATAGGAACTCAATGTTTAACAAAGCAATATCATATTATGTATACTGCTTTATTCACTTTATAACATACTTGGCACAATTAGGAGACATTGGCTACTTCACATGTCACAAGAGAGAGTATCAACAAAATCTGAGTGACTCAAAAACTATTATTCAAGCTACACTTATTGATATTTGGGGCAAAAAATTGATTAATCACCTCTTTCACTTATTCATCAAATTTTAAATGAGGGCCAGGTATTTGGATAATTGTTAAGATATCCCTTGGCATAGTCCCAGCCCACATTGTAGTGCCTGGGTTTGAGTCTTGTCTCCCCTTCTCTTTCCAGTGGAGCAGCAGGTGATGGCTCAAGAACTTGGGTTCCTGCCATCCATATGGGATACCTGGGTTACTACTTGGGCTCTTGCCCTCAGCTGGCTCATCCCCAGGTGTTGCAGGCATTTGGGGCATGAATGAGCAGATATTAGATCTATTTCTGTCTATGACTCTCTATCTCTCTGCTTTTGAAATAAAATGAAAATAACAAAAAGATCGATGCTAACTAAGGTTTGGGTTTGGCACTGTGCTAGGAATATAGCTGATTTTTATCAAAAAGAAAGAAGTGATAAGTGCTATTGTAGTTTCAGTCTAAGAGTTCCATGAGGAACCTGACAAACTACTGTGATAGTTACTAATTAAGACTTAGAGCACTTTGGGGGGATAAAATGGAAATGTCAGAATAAGGGAAAATGATACAGAATAGGATTTAATTATATCATCATTTGAATACTTGCATTCACTAATTGTAGAAGTATGAAATATTTATCAGTACTTATGTACAAATCACTATATTAGGTACAAAAGAAAGCACAAAGAATGATGATTTTCCACTGTCATGGAACTTTCAATCCAGTTGCATTCAACAAATAACTAAGAAATGTATGATATGAAGTGTATAGAATCCCTACAAAATATTTGAAAGTGCAATTTCAGTTGTTGGGCTCAGTTTCAGTTGTTGCAGGCTTAGTGGAGGTGTTATTTGTGCTGGCTCTTAATTACTGGATAGATTTTCAATCCATAGACAAGGGAAGAGAGAGAATTACAGTAAAAGGAGATGTAAACAAAATCACAAAAACAGGCAATTAAGGGATGTGGACAGAACACACTTTGTTCTATTTGGCTAGTGTGTAGGGACATGGTTTAAAATAAGATTCACAATTCAAGCTAGGGCCACATTATAAAGGACCTTTAATGCCAGTTTTGAGAGTTAGACCTTTATTTAATAGGCAATGAAATGTGTTACCCATCAGGGTTGACATGTAATTTATGGCTGGGATATGTGGCTGGATTTTTATCAGTCTGTGTCATCATAACCTCTATATTGATATCTAAGGATTTTAGGATCAACTTCCCCAGGGAAATTTATAGTAAAGTCTTAGATTTGATTCTTTGGAGAATTTTTCTTTGAGGCAATATAAAAATCTGATGTATTGTGTGTTGACTGCAAATTTTAAAATAAATGGTGGAATGTTTTTGGTTTGCCAACTGCTGAAAAGTAAAATAATGACACATTAAGTAATGGAAATGTGGGAATTAAAACTTTCACAGAAAGAGAAAACAATCTCATCATTTCTTTCCTTATCTCCCTCTCAGTGTCAGGTCCCCTTTCTAGTTCATGTCTTGTCCTTTACAATGTCCTCAGTTGCCTTTGTGTCAGTGCTTTTTGACTTCCAGGATGGGGGAGGCACCATTTTGGAATTCAGTAAGACACTCTTGGCTTCAGTGACTGCAAATATTTGGAGTAATTTCATTTTGTTTTTCCTAGAGGGAGAATCTGAAGGTTCAGAATTTGACCTCTATTCTTCTCTTACCTTTCTGATTCCTATGGGAATTACACCTCTTAATGTTTCCCACCATGGGGTGTTTCAATAATCCAATTCTGTGATTCTATTCCTTGACTTTAGGATGCTTGCACATATTTTTCTGAAGAGTGTTTTACCAGCTGATGGGCTAAGTTCTGCATATAAATTTATGCAGGAAGGAGAGGTAGTAGAAAATATGCAGGAATAAAAAATATTTGAATGCAATGAAATAGTTTTAATCCAAAATATGTTAAGCTACAGCAACTTTTAAAAAAGATCTTTAAAGGCCGGCGCCGCAGCTCACTAGGCTAATCCTCCGCCTTGCGGCGCCGGCACACCAGGTTCTAGTCCTGGTCGGGGCACCGATCCTGTCCCGGTTGCCCCTCTTCCAGGCCAGCTCTCTGCTGTGGCCAGGGAGTGCAGTGGAGGATGGCCCAAGTACTTGGGCCCTGCACCCCATGGGAGACCAGGAGAAGCACCTGGCTCCTGCCATCGGATCAGCGTGCTGTGCTGGCCACAGCGCGCCTACCGCAGCGGCCATTGGAGGGTGAACCAATGGCAAAAGGAAGACCTTTCTCTCTGTCTCTCTCTCTCACTGTCCACTCTGCCTGTCAAAAAAAAAAAAATCTTTAAGTTGAAGAATATCATATTCTCTCCCAAAACTCCAGGATGCATTTGTGTCTTTCACCATTTTATGGCTCTTAAGTATCTGTAAATTTAATATCCATAAATTTATGTCAATAAACTTAAAACATAATCCAGGTCCCCTATTGTGTACCCTGAGATAAGTTTGGAAAATATATTGGTTCACTGATAGGGGCGCCTTAAATGCCTCTCTGATAGTCTATGTCTTGTCCATCTATCAGGCAAGCCTGTAATTAGTATCTTTTCTGTGTTAACTATACTAGATAACCCATGGCAACACTTTTAAAACTTCGCTGTGAGAAAAATAAACTGGGGTTATATCATAATGTAGATTCTGAGGTCTGTGTTGGAGCCTGGATATCTCATTTCTATGAAGCTCACAGATATGCTGGTGGGGGAACACACTTTGGGAAGCAAGTCTGTTTGGGATTCTATTTACTTAAGTAACTCACAATATAATGGGGTATTCAGCCCATTAAAAAAAAATTAAAGAAATGTGAATAAATAACACATGGATTCACTGAGAATAGAGAGGAAAGATATTTTCATTTTGTGGACAGCAGGAGACATTCAGGGCATTTTCATACAAAAGGAGACTTTAAATGAAATGTGGTCTAAGAAAGTGTGAAGGATTTCGGCATGTGTAAACAATATTCCAGATAGAGAGGGTTCATGTCAGAATATAAGGACTCCACAAATCCACTTGACTGGGACTTAATGAAAAGAACTCAGCACTAAGATTGGAAAGGGAGTGGACTCAATTAGTTCCTATCTTCCAGGACATATATACATGCACATCCAGGAATTTTGTGGGAGATGGGGGTAAAAAAATTTAAAAAACCTTCCCACCCCACCTTACCTCTCCCTTCCTTCCACTCTCCTTCTCCCTTCCCCTTCTCTCCCTACCCCAATTCCTGATCAAAATTGCTATTTTGCTTGTTCACAAATCAGTTATATTTTCTGAAAAATACAAATTTAACAGTGTATTTTTGTCTTTAAGCCATGTTTTAATTTCATAAGTTGAAGTCGTTAAGGGAAATATAAATAGCACACTTTGAATAACTTTCATGAGTATCACTCTGAAAGCTACATAGTTTTTTGAGATTCTTCTAGGAAGGCTGGTTCAAATCTATTGTGTTCTCTTGCCCCTTTAGATTCTGGTTGTTTTGTAAATGAGTTCCATGTTTACAGGTAAGGTCTACATTTTTAGTATTGCATTTAAGATTTGACTCAATTTTATATTTCCAACATATCTCTTTCTGTAGTTTGCCCCTAATACTATTACTTACAATCAGGCTTCTTTTTCATTATCATTGAAAAATAAATGCATGGAATGCCTACGTTTTGCCAGAATATGTGCTTGATTCTGAGGATATAGTTTTGAACAAAGTAGACCTGGAACTTCCCTGAAAGAAGCGTATAATCTCATGGAGCTGACAGACATTTACAAGTAAATGCAATAAATTGTGATGTGTGTTATAAAAGAACTTAAAATCACAAGGATCTTACTTATAGTGGGATTATGTGTAGACATTCCTGAAGAAATGGAGCTAACCAGAGGGTGTGTGGTAGGAATTGGGGAGGGATGGAGAAAGAACAGTATATACATAATAGAATATCATAAGTTAGGGGGAAAGTGTGAAGTCTTAAAATAACTTTTGGAAACTCAATATTGCTTGACCTTGGATTCTGAGATGGAGAGTGATGAGAGATGAGAGCTAGGCAAGAGTTTTATAAGCTGTGTTAATGACAACAAACGTGCATAGTACAAAGGAGAAACCACTGAAAGATTTTAAGCAGACCAACAACAAGGAACAAGTTTACAGTTTACCATTATAATACTTGATGCAACACAGAGGATGACTTGATGGAGGTGAAATCCTAGAGGAGAGAGACCAACTTTTAACAGCTGCTCAGGTCAAATTTGGTGGTGCTTTGAATGAGAGTGGTGGCAATGGAAATGGAGAGAAGTACATAACTTTTATTTGAGGGGTTTTGAGGGAGATAATCTGGATAAGGGAGATAAGGAAGGAAGTGATGGCATCAAGATTTCAGCCTTGGGCAGAAAATATTTATTAAGATGGGGAGCGATAGAGTAGGAGTACAGTCTTGGTGTACTTCATGTTTGAATTTTAGAATATCTAAGTAGAGACATAAAGTAGAAATAAGGGCTATACAAGGGGTCTTCAAAAAGTTCACCGAAAATTCATGTCATGAAAGTAACTAGCAAATTTTTTGCACCAAAATAAATTTAACTTTGAATTCCATTCTCCATGAATGTTTGGAAGTTCTCTCATGTTTTTGGAGGTTTGTGGGGGAAATATGGAGTGCAGTTATAAATCTGGGAGTCATCAGCATATGGGTGGGATTGAAAGCACTGGCAAATGATGAACTTGCTTTGGGAGAGTTCATAGACTTAAAAGACTGAAAGACAGAGGACTTCATTCCAGAGGACATCAACATCAGCAAAGACCAAAGCCGGTATACCAGTCTGGGATTGAGTCCTCAGTATTAAGAGGAGAATTAGGAGAAAATGAAACCCTGAAAGTCAAAGAAACAGAATATTTCAATAAGGAAAAATATTTCTACCTGTCCATAGGTTTGAGAGACCCTGAGATAAATATCAGAATAGTGCCCTCTTGAAGGCTCTGTAATGAGAGACCTTGATCAGTGTTTAAACACTTAACTTCTTAATTTGCAAGCCCATGTTTGTATTGTAGTCTCGGTTCTTCTGCAGAGTTCTATCCATTTCCTAGAATGTAGTTAAAGTAGAATCTGCTCAATAAAAATCTGTTTGATCTTCCAGCTGGAGATACTTTCTTACTTTTATGGACATCTGCCATCTTATATACCTCTATAAATGGTAACTGGCTATCCATCCTTTCTATCATTTGGCTATGTATCTCCTAATAATCTGGAAAGTTTCTTGAGTATAGAAACTCTGCCTTGATTCAGATGTTGGTTCAAATTATCAGGACTGCAAAACTTGGTTACATACAGATTTTATTGAATTTTTCAGGATTTTAAGACAACCATGCTAATGATGCTATCTAGGGTTCTAGGAAGATACAAATTTTGTTTCATGTCTGTAAGTTGTACTGTCCTTAATATTTAGCTCATGGTTTCTAAGAAACACTATTAAAAATGTGTTTCATGCTTTCTTTAAAATCTTAATTTTTGCCTATTGAAAAAATTATTTCAATTATGTAACTCCTGGAAGTTTCAATATTTTTTATGGATTCTAGGTTGCATTGTGGAATGGTGATTTGTTTATATTTACAACTTTAAATAAACATGGACTTTTCAACAGGGACTTCATTCAGAAATTGAAGGATCGATCTGGGCATTTCTGTCTATCTAACGAGTTTCTCCAGGAGGGATGACATGGGGAAATATTTATGCTAGTCTTTCTTTCTAGTGACATGGGAATGAGAGCTGTTTGTGGGTTTTGCCTGTCTCCATCCCATTGTGGTTTCAGATGTCATTGATAGCTCTGATGTTTGATCATTTATCCACCTTCTTACTGTTGCTTCTTTAATTCAGTTGGAAAACCAAGAATGATTAAATTCATTAGTCCCTCTTAAACATGGATCTTCTGTGAATGGAGGCTGGAAGATACAAAGATGTTTTCCATGCCCTCACTCCTAACTTCTGAAAGCAATCCATGCACGAAAAGATAGACAATGAGCTTTCCAGAAGAGGTTATCCCCTATCTCCAACATGATTCCACTTGCTCTTCATGTTCTTATAAGGACTTAGATACAGATTAGAGAAAACAAATGCCAGCTGAAGACTCCTTTCTTTGTATCATATCCAGGGAAAGAGATCTGACAGTGCCCCAGGCAAAGCTTTCTATAAACACCCTCCTTCTTAACCCAGCCATAAAGAGTTACATGCAGAAAAATAACCACTTGAAACCCTTTGCCCCCATGTTCAAACTGCTGCCAAAGCTTTTGCCTTAGCTTACTTCAACAAGAATAAACTGTGCAAAAGCTCTGGAGTTCTCAGGCAATGTGACTGCCCGCCCTGCTTGTTTAAGGTCATTAAAATCCTGGCCTTTGCCAAAAGACTTAGAGCAGAGCCATCCTGTTCTTGGAGTGAAATATAATTTTACTTAGGTCACAGGCTTTTTGGTGGCCAACAGCACTGAAATGGGTCCCTTCTAATGGTGTGAAGTATAAACGAGATGCAAAGGGTGAGTGAGATAATTATAAAGTTATGTTCACAATGAAGATAGTATGTGTAAGAAATTGCTAATACATTTACTCTCATGAATTATTGAAAATAAAAAGTTCCTGTTATCCTGTCAGATGAAAGATCTTTATATGTCAAATGCCATTTCTTTAGGGATTATATTTTCTTTATTAAGTCCTAAAAAGCCTTCACATTTATCCTAGATGCATTTGTAGTGATGTCTATATAGCTAAAAAGATGTGATGAGTTGCATAATTATGTGGTGAATTCAAAACTGTCAGGAGAAACTGTGAAGGCAATAGAAGCAAAGCTACTTTTAAGTCATCATTGTTTGATTATTCTGAACTGAAATGTCCAGTACTCCTCCATGTGCTTTAGTTAAAAATATCTCATTTTATCTTGTTGCATTATTTTCTCTGCAGTGAATTAAAGAAATTGCACTATATTTTTGGTTCTTGAATGTCACCTGTATTATGACTGATGAAAAAGGAAAATAGAACAGACTATTGTTCTGTTTTCTCTTTAGTGTAACATTCAATTATAAGCACTGAGGAAGCATTTCACACATTGCTTGGTAAGCAAAAGACAAGCCAATGTAACACAACATTTGTCTTTGGGTAGGTAGTTCTGCATCACTATGTATGAGCTCATTCATCCCTACCCATTTTGCACAGAATATTATAGAAGAATAAGATACTTGAAAGTAAAACCCAACAATCCAAAATATGCTTTTAATTGTATTTTTAACAAATATCTTCTAAATATTATTCATTTGTTCAAAAGGCAGAGTGAGATACAGATGAAATGGAGATCTTCCACCCATAGGTTCACTCCTTTAATGTGTCTAATATCCAGGCCTGGGCCATGCCAAAGCCAGAAAGTTCATTAACGTCTTCCATGTGGATGGTAGGAGCCATCATCTGCTGTCTCTCAGGTTGTGCATTATTAAGAAGCAGGAAGCAACTGGAGGTGGCACTTGATCCCAGGCATTCTAAAGGACATTCCATATAGCTGCTTAATCTATTGTACCACAAAGCCTGCTGCTAAAGTATATTTTAAACCAAAAGTATACTGATAATGTTTAGAAGGTGAAAACCCTGATATATTTCTTGTGTGTGTTCACTGTCCTGATTAGTGAGCTCAATAGATATTCTGCAGGAATAAGGGAAGGGCCTGGTGGACATACTTGGATTTGTGGCATTGAGTGGGGCTGGTGAGGAAGTTATTCAAGGTCAGGAAAGACAACATTGGTAGTGCTGTGGGTGACTAGTGTTGTAACATGTACCAAGTACTTTTAAACTCATATAAATGATAGATTATTTTATTCTCCCATTTAGAACATGAGACAGATTTTATCATCTCTGTTGTAAATATGATGACACTGAATTTCAAAAAACCTGTTCAGGATGGCAAATTATTAAGTTGTTGTTGGGGTTTAAACACTGCTTTTCTAGTTCCAAAGTTCAAATCAGGTCTGCTAAGTTTAGATCACAGTGGTTAATATGTGGAGTTTCCAAGCATTGGAATACATCAAAAAGATAGAATTATGCCAAAGTCTTTTTTAAGTACTGAGGAACTTTAAGAAGATTATGAAAAGCTTGATTTATGCAAGTAATTAATCTGCTGAGATATATACTGATGAGCGCATCTAATTGAACAGATTATTTATTGAGTACCAACTAAGTGCTAGGCATTGTTGTCAGTGCTGAAAAAAACACCTCCCAAACACAAGTATGAGGGCATTCTCACTAGTCTTGAATTAAGTTTGTACACTTGGGATTACTGTTAATGATTTGAGAGCTGTGACAAAATTTAGCAACATATTAGTGAATATTTTACATATTTGCTAGCTATCAGGAAATTGTAATTAAATACAAATAGTAGAATTCAGGAGACAATGCCATCACGAAGAAGCTACCTTGCCTTTCAAGCCTATCAATGAATGCATGTCATTTAAGCAGATCACTATGAACTTACAGTGAACCTGTAAGTGTTCATTAGTGTTTGTCTGAAATAATACAATTAAGCAGCTGGAGGCTTCTACCTGTACCAAGGAACATGACTTTACTTCCTGCTTCTGCTTGGTTGCACCTCCAGTGTAGGTACATTTTTTTAAAGATTTATTTATTTGAAAGAGGTACACAGAGAGAGGAGAGGCAGAGAAAGATAGAGAGAAAGAGAGAGAGAGAGGTCTTCTATCCGATGGTTCACTCCCTAACTGGCTGCAACAACTGGAGCTGTGCCGATCCAAAGCCAGGAGCCAGGCGCTTCCTCCAGGTCTCTCATGTAGGTGCAGGGGCCCAAGGACTTGGGCGATCTTCCACTGCTTTCCCAGGCCATAGCAGAGAGCTGGATTGGAAGAGGAGCAGCTGGGACTAGAACCAGCGCCCATATGGGATGCTGGTGCTTCAGGCCAGGGCTAACCTGCTGTGCCACAGCGCCGGCCCCTGTAGGTATATTTTGTAGTCTACATTCTAAATGTGGTTTTCCCTTTCAGCTGTCAACACTGGACAGTGTCACAAGGCAGGTAAGCATATTTTGAGAGAGATTTAGCAATTCCCTGGTGTCACAGGTCTTACTTTCTTCTTCATCTCCTTTGCCCCCAACATATTACAAAAGTATACACATATGGATTATTTTACACATTCCCAGACAGATATCTCTTTCCTTCTAGGGCTATTTAAACCTTTGGTCAGAAAGCTACTTGGGTAAAAAACAGATCTACAGGTAGAACCATGCAGTCATCTGTCCACTGCTAATCTTGTTCTCCTACTTTCAGTGATGATCCTTATCACCGTCTCTGTCCTTGACAACTGATCTGAGTTCCATAATATCTCCCCTAAGCATATTATAAATATGGCTTCTTGGCACTATTCAAATGTACCTAGCAATTTGAACCTCAGTAGAATTTAAAAGTTTCCTTTCAAGACCTAGAAATCATTTGAATGAATGAGAAATTCCAGGAGGCAGTATAAAAGGAAGGTGGATAAGAGAAAATAGGGATTTTATTTGTCAGTGTTTCCAGATGTCCTGAAGTATCTTTTAGCTTTCTTAAGTTTACTTTCAGCCTGTCCACTAAGCCTGTTAGTTTACAAAATGAGCTTAGTCCCCAGGTGTTTCCTTCATCAGGTAGAGAAAGAAATACTCAGTTATTCTGGATATTCATCACTACTTCTTTAATATGATCCCAGAAAATCCATATTACTGAGAGAATGATGAGATAATGAGATCTAGAAGCAAATTTAGAAAATATAGAAGTATTTTTTAACTTTAGAACTAAGTGAGAAAGTTGCCCATGTATGGACAACTCTAAATTTCCACTCCTTCCCTCATAGAACAAACAGTGGATTACACAGCCAACATGGCTTAGGGAAACAAGACTTGCTAGTCTCTTCATTTATCATTTCAATGGCCTCTTTCAGTAAACAACCACAACGAAAAAGAGAAAACAAGCTCTCTTAAATTCTCCTAGAAGGAAAACAGCTTTATTAGAACAGATTTTGTAAAAATTTTTTATTTAAGAACAAGAGTGAGAGAAAGAGGGAGGGAGAGAAGATGGGAGGAAGGGAAGGAGGGGGGAGAGAGAGAAAGAGAGAGAGACAGAGACAGAGACAGAAAGGGAGAGATTCCACCACTAGTTCATTCCCCCAAATGCCTGCAAGGCTGGGGCAGGGGCAGGCTGAACACCTGAACACAAGAACTGAGAACTCAATCCACGTCCCCAACATGCATTTCAGAGAGGCAACTACTTGAACCATCACCTTTTTCCTCGCTGGGTTTGGGAGAAGAATTGGGTCTTCCACTCTGGTATGGGTTGCATCTTGACCACTAGGCCAAATGCCTGCCCCAAAGACAGATCTTTATTCCAGAACTAAACCAACCTGGGAAGTGTTTAATGGTTACATTCTTCATTATTTTTGTATGTATAGTGGTAAGCATCCTCATAAATTTCAAATTAATCTCCTATGCCATTTTTATATATACATGTTTCTTATGATAATCTACTGTTCTGTCTGTGAAATCCAAACTCAATAGTGAGTTTTCAAAGATCCTTCACCTGACACAATATTCCTTCCCTATCTCTTCTCTTTTCCCCCATGTATCACACTGCCCTTTTTCTTGAATTAAATAGTGACTTATAATGACTTATTTTTTTTTCCTTTTGTGAAACATGGATGGATGCCCTATAGTACAATTTTTTGTTTCCAACTTTAGTGCCTTTATTTGTGTGCTTTGTATGTAGAAGTAATTAATTGGAATCCACTAGCCTGAAGTAAATTTATGAGATTTCCCTCCCCCAGTAACATATAAGCTGTAATTTCAGAACATTTTCATATTGCTTAGCTATGTGAAGGGGAAATATGTGAGGGTACCTCAAGAAGTTGGTATAAAAATGAAATTAAGTGATAAGTATATTTTGGAGCAAGTAGTTTTGAAATATATGCATGTTTTTTGCATAATACCTTATATTATAGTGTGAAATTGTACATGGATTTGTACTCAAGATATCAAAATATCATCAGTTCCAAAGCTTGAGAGAAAGATGATCCTGTAAATAAGAAAATTAATTCCAGCTGAGGAAGTACTACTAAGTTCCTGGAAGATTAAATCCTTCCTAATGAGACTAGTCTCATCTGGAATATATAGCGGCATCACTGGTAGATACACCACTGCTGGAATTTGTGAGTCATGACAGAGATAACAGACTTGGCATTTAAAGATCAAATGGGCTAACTTGTGGCAGTATCAGCCAGAATGACAGGACAATATTCCAAGACAGTGATGTGGATTTCTTGATCTACTTTACAGAGCTCTCAGTGTGTGATCTGGAATATTTTATGGAAATGACACTTGTGTACTTTTTTTTATTGTCACTTCCTTCATGTAAAATTTCATTGTGTGTGTGTGTGTGTGTGATTTAGTGATATTAAGTATTAAGTTGTTCATCGACAGTCAGGACAAGGGGTGATCAAGTCATTGTTTCTCATAGTGTCCATTTCACTTCAACAGGTTCCTTTTTGGTTCTTGGTTAGTTGTCACTGATCAGGGAGAACATATGATACATATGATATTTGTCTCTTTGGGACTAGCTTATTTCACTCAGCATGATGTTTTCCAGGTTCCTCCATTTTGTTGAGAATGACCGGATTTCATTGTTTTTTACTGCTGTATAGTTTCTATAGAGTACATGTCCAAAACTTCTTTATCCAGTCTACTGTTGATGGGCATTTAGGTTGATTACAAGTCTTAGCTATTGTGAATTGAGCTGCAATAAATATTAAGGTGCAGACAGCTTTTTTGTTTGACAATTTAATTTCATTTGGGTAAATTCCAACAGGTGGGATGGCTGGGTTGTATGGTAGGGTTATATTTAGGTTTCTGAGGAATCTCCAAACTGACTTCCAGAGTGGCTTTACCAGTTTGCATTCCCACCAACAGTGGGTTAGTGTCCCTTTTTCCCCACATCCTCTCCAGCATCTGTTGTTGGTAGATTTCTGTATGAAAGCCATTCTAACCGGGGTGAGGTGAAACCTCATTGTGGTTTTGATTTGCATTTCCCTAATTGTTAGTGATCCTGAACATTTTTTCATGTGTCTGTTGGCCATTTGGATTTCCTCTTTGAAAAAATGTCTATTGAGGTTCTTAGCCCATCTCTTAGGTGGGTTGTTGGTTTTGTTGTTGTGGAGTTTCTTGATCCCTTTGTAGATTCTGGTTATCAACCCTTTATCTGTTGCATAGTTTGCAAATATTTTTTCCCATTCTGTCAGTTGCCTCTTCACTTTCCTGACTGTTTCTTTTGAAGTACAGAAACTTCTCAATTTGATGCAATGCCAATTATTAATTTTGGCTTTGACTGCCTGTGCTTCTGGGGTATTTTCCAAGAAGTCTTTGCCAGTACCTATATCTTGCAGGGTTTCTTCAATGTTCACTAATAATTTGATGGTGTCGGGTCATAGATTTAGATCTTTAATCCATGTTGAGTGGATTTTTGTGTAGGGTGAAAAGGAGGGGTGTTGCTTCATGGTTCTACACGTGGAAATCCAATTTTCCCAGAACCAGTTATTGAATAGACTGTCCTTACTCCAGGAGTTGGTTTTAGATGCTTGATCAAATATAAGTTGGCTGCAGATGTTTGGGTTGATTTCTGGTGTTTCTGTTCTGTTCCATTGGTCTATCCATCTGTTTCTGTACCAGTACCTTGCTGTTTTGATTACAACTGCTCTGGAGTATGTCTTGAGATCTGGTATTGTGATGCCTCCGGCTTTGTTTTTGTTGTACAAGATTGCTTTAGCTATTCGAGGTCTCCTGTGTCTCCATATGAATTTCAGCATAATTTTTTCCAGATCTTAGAAGAATGTCTTCAGTATCTTGATTGGTATCGCATTGAATGTATAAATTGCTTTTGGGAGAATAGACATTTTGATGATATTGATTCTTCCAATCCATGAGCATGGAAGATTTTTCCATTTTTTGGTATCCTCTTCTATTTCTTTCTTTAAGATTTTGTAATTCTTATCATAGAGATCTTTAACATCTTTGGTTAAGTTTATTCCAAGTTATTTGATTGTTTTTGTGGCTATTGTGAATGAGAATGATCTTAGAAGTTCTTTCTCAGCCATGGCATTGCCTGTGTATACCAAGGCTATTGATTTTTGTGCATTGATTTTATATCCTGCTACTTTGCCAAACTTTCTGTGAGTTCCAATAGTCTCTTAGTAGAGTTCTTTTGATCCCCTAAATAAATAATCATATCGTCTGCAAAGAGGGATAGTTTGAGTTCTTCCTTCCCGATTTGTATCCCTTTAATTTCTTTTTCTTGCCTAATAGCTCTGGCTAAAACTTCCAGAACTATATTGAATAGCAGTGGTGAGAGTGGGCATCCCTGTCTGGTACCAGATCTCAGTGGAAATGCTTCCAACTTTTCCCCATTCAATAGGATGTTGGCCGTGGGTTTTTCATAAATTGCTTTTATTGTATTGAGGAATGTTCATCCATACCCAGTTTGCTTAGAGTTTTCATCATGAAAGGGTGTTGTATTTTATCGAATGCTTTCTCTGCATCTATTGAGATAATCATATGGTTTTTCTTCTGCAGTCTGTTAATGCGGTGTATCCCATTGATTGATTTGTGAACACTGAACTATGCCTGCATACCAGGGATAAATCCCACTTGGTCTGGGTGGATGATCTTTCTGATGTGTTGTTGCATTCTAGTGGCCAGAATTTTATTGAGGAATTTTGCGTTTATGTTCATCAGGGATATTGGTCTGTAATTCTCTTTCAATGCTGCATCTTTTTCTGGCTTAGGGATTAAGATGATCCTGGCTTCATAGACAGAATTTGGGAGGATTCCCTCTTTTTCGATTGCTCTGAATAGTTTGAGAAGAATTGGAGTTAGTTCTTCTTTAAATGTCTGGTAGAATTCATCCATGAATCCATCTGGTCCTGGGCTTTTCTTTGTTGGGAGGGCCTTTATTACTGTTTCAATTTCTGTGTCAGTTATGGGTCTGTTTAGGTTTTCTATGTCTTCCTGGTTCAATTTAGGTAGGTTGCATGTGTCTAGGAATCTATCCATTTCTGATAAGTTTCCCTGTTTGCTGGCATACAACTCTTTGTAGTCATTTCTAATGATTCTTTTTATTTCTGTGGTGTCTGTTGTTATATTTCCTTTTCATCTCTTATTTTATTAATTTTTTACAAATATTCATTGATTTATTTGAAAGACAGAGAAACACACAGAGAAAGCAGATAGAGGAAAGTGAGAGATCTTCTATCCACTGGTTTACCTCCGAAATGCCAGTCATAGCTGTGCTGGGGCAGGCTGAAGTCAAGAGCTTGGAACTCATTCTAAATCTCCTGAATGTGTGGCAGAGCCCCAAATATGTGAGCTATCATCTGCTGCTTCCCAGGGTGTGAAATGTCAGGAAGCTGGATGGGGAGTGGAGCTGGAGCTCGAGCCCAGAAACTCTCTTAGGAAATAAGGGCATCCCAAGTGTTGAGCTAACTATTACATCAAATGCCCATTCCTTCTCACTTTCTTTGAGGTATAACTCATATAAGTATGTTTTATCAGTTAAATACACATCCTGATGAGTTTTTCAAAGGTATATAGTTGTGTACCATCACAATTGATATATAGAAAATGCAGAAAATGTTGTCACCTCTTTCCATTCAATTCCTTCTCACTGATGTTTGCTTTTCTGGAATTTTATATAAATAAAATTAAATAATATGTAATATTTTTCACTTGACTTTTTAAATTATAATGTTTTTGTGGTTCATGCTGTTTGTATTATTTGTTAAAATTTCAATAGTATACATATACTACCATCTGTCTATTCATTGATGTCTGAATGTTTAGTGTCTTATTCCCAGTTTTTTAAGTAGTGCTGGCATGGACATTCTCATGTAATTATTATTATTATTTATTTTTTTTTTTACAGGCAGAGTGGATAGTGAGAGAGAGACAGAGAGAAAGGTCTTCCTTTTTGCTGTTGGTTCACCCTCCAATGGCCGCTGCGGCCGGCGCATTGCGCTGATCCAAAGCCAGGAGCCAGGTGCTTCTCCTGGTCTCCCTTGTGGGTGCAGGGCCCAAGCACTTGGGCCATTCTCCACTGCCTTCCCGGGCCATAGCAGAGAGCTGGCCTGGAAGAGGGGCAACTGGAACAGAATCTGGGACTAGAACCCGGTGTGCCGGCGCCGCAAGGTGGAGGATTAGCCTGTTAAGCCACGGCGCCGGCCCGTAATTATTTTTAAAGATCCATTTGAGTTAATAGCTTTGGAGTAGATTTTTTGGGTGCTATGATGGCTGGGTGAGGTGTGTTAGGTGAGACACTGCCAACCCACTTTCCAAAGTGGCTGTATCATTTTGGATGCCACTAGCAATGCATGAGACAGCCAATAATTCTGAATCCTCATCAATAGTTGACATTATCAATAATTTTAATTTTAGTCATTCTCGTGAAAATTGGTGTGATGAAAATGCTTCTCTACTTAAAGAAAAATTGAAGGTATATTTTATTGGAGTTCTTAGTGCCATCAGCCACCAGCACAGACCTGGAACTTTTAAGTCCTGGTTTTATTGTACTAAAGTATTTTCTTCTTACCAAATGAAATATTAAAGTGTGTTGGTTTCAGTTTCATAATTCAAATGCTGCTATTATAATGTGTCTAATCATAAATCTAGTTTATTGCATTCCATGTCATCTCTTCATATCTTGGATAAAAATGCTTTTGTTTCCTTTCTGGTTAATAGACTTGGAAATCGTGTGTGTCTGTGTGTGTGTGTGTGTTTCTATCCTTCTTGTGCTTGGAGTCAATTGTAATAAATTCTGTTTTGTGTCTTTTTTTCCCTATCATATGTTCTCTTCTATATTATATAAGAATACCACAGCTGTTGGAAACTGATTTTTTAAAATGATGTGTATTACTGTGAAAAAAATTCCATTTTCTTGAGGAGTATTTATTTCTCTTCTAAAGATGGATCTTCAGTAATTTGCAAGGTGAATGGATATACTTGACAAGTAATGGTTAGAAGCCTTTGCAGAATTCTTCTGTGACTAAGGCAGCTATTATCACTCAGTATGAAGATAGGATTTTGAAGTGAGTGTTTTCTCATAAAACAATGTCATTATTTAAGAAGTCTCTTATTTAGTGGATGACAAAACAAAACAAAAATAACACAAAAAATTTGGTAATTCAAATTAGCTTAAGGTATTGAGAGGAATCATTTGCCCTTCTCCCTCTTCAGAATTTTCACCTCCATATGAAAGGACTTTAATATTCCTGACCATGGCTTCCCTGTTTCTCCCTTTTCTCTCTCTCTCTCTCTCTCTCTCTTTTAAAAGATTTATTTATTTAATTAAAAGTCAAAGTTACACAGAGAGAGGAGAGGGAGAGGGAGAGGGAGGGGGAGGGGGAGGGGAGAGGGATGGGCATGGGGAGAGGGAGGGAGGGGGAGGGGGAGGGAGGGGGAGGAAGGGGGAGGGAGGCAGAGGGAGGGGGATGGGCATGGGGAGAGGGAGGGAGAGGGAGGTGGGAGGGAGAGAGAGAGGGAGAGGGAGAGGGAGAGGGAGAGGGAGAGGGAGAGGGAGGTGTTACATTTGTTGGTTCACTCTCCAATTGGCCACAACAGCCGGAGCTACGCCAATCTGAAGGAAGGAGCCAGGAGCTCCTTCCTGGTCTCCCACACGGGTGAAGGAGCCCAAGGACTTGGCCATCTTCTACTGTTTCCCAGGCCATAGCAGAGAGCTAGATCAGAAGTGGAGCAGCTGGAACTCGAACTGGTGCCCATATGGAATGCCAGTACTTCAGGCGGCGGCCCCCCTCCCCGTCCCCTCATCCCCTGTTTCTCTTCTGTAAGGAGCACAGCAAGCTCCTTTGCTGGTAGGCATTTATCATTAATTCACATTTATTAACTAGTTGGCTTGAAAAATACCAGAGGGCCGATGCCGCGGCTCACTTGGTTAATCCTCCGCCTGCCGCGCTGGCATCCAATATGGGCGCCAGTTCTAGTCCTGGTTGCTCCTCTTCCAGTCCAGCTCTCTGCTGTGACCTGGGAGGGCAGTGGAGGATGGCCCAAGTGCTTGGGCCCCTGCACCTGCATGGGAGACCAGGAGGAAGCACCTGGCTCCTGGCTTCAGATCAGTGCAGTGCATCGCCAGCCGTGGCGGCCATTTGGTGAGTGAGCCAACAGAAGAAAGACCTTTCTCTCTGTCTCTCTCTCTCACTGTCTATAACTCTACCTGTCAAATTAAAATATTATATATACTAAAAAAAAAGAAAAAAAAAGAAAAATACCAGAGAACCCAAGCTTGTGGCATGGCCATTCTGTTCTTTTTGAACCAATGGGAAATAGAGGCTCTGATCCATGGAATCCCAGTGTGAACTCAATGTTTGGCCTAGTGGCTAAGAAGCTGCTTGGGACCCATATCCCATATTAGAGAGCCTGGTTTTGATTCTGAGCTCTGCTCCCTATTCCAACTTCCTGCTAATGTTTAGGTAGCTGAGTACAGCAGGCCTACTGGCAAAATTTAAACTGTAACTTCTAGGTGATTTGTGGGTTTAAAACAACAAGAAAACCATATGTAATATAGCTAGCATGTTGTCACATGTAACCATTTGGTTAGTAGAAATATTTATCCTTCTTACTCTATTTAGCTATACTGTATGCAACTTCTTGTTTTATTGTGTTTCGGTCCATGCACAAGAATATTGGCTACATGAGGAGCAGCATTTGTCCAAAGGGAGAAACATTCACTGATATTTTATAAATGGCAAGGTTCTCCAGTTTTTTTCTTAACTTTATCCCCATATCTACCACATCAGACCATAAACACAGACTGGGCAGAAGCTGAGCTTTCTGAAATTTAAATTGCCAAGGGCTTTGTCTCCTCATTGGATGTTTCAGGATTTATCACTTCACCCAACAGTTTAATAGTCTCAAACTGGATATGCAGCTGCATCCCTTGAGGGTTTTCTAGCTATTTATTAAGCTCACATAAAAACTAAAAAAAAAAAGAAAAAAATTAAGCTTTGTGTTTTGATTCTCATAATCATGTGACCTTTGGCCATGAAATTTCAGCAGGTGTATTTGTTTATCGGTTTATTCATTTATCAGATTAAATGGCATGCTATGAATGTAAGTAAAGGTTCTAACTGTGCTTGAATAGAGGAAGCTGGTGTAAGGTTGAATCCCATACAGCACATAGTGGTACAGGAAGGGTGAGCTCAGAAATCTAACTTTGCTCCTACCAACAGTACCATAATCTCACGAAGAACTGATCATTGCATGAAATATACATGAGATCTGTCTCACTGTGAAACTGATTACAATATTACAGTAGAAATAAGTACAATGGTAAGTATACAGTGAAGTGTTATTTGGTTCCTCACTCCAGCAGTAATCAAATTATGTGGAATCATCTAATGTGCATCCCATAATGTTATAATATTTCTATTTTATTCAAATAAACAAAACAGATATAGAATTATCAAGAAAGACTCAACTAAAATAGATTTAGGGGGATGGTTTTCTTGAAAGATTCAGAGTTATCTTTGAGTTTCTAATCATTTCCTAATTGCTATTACTTAATAATAATTATGAAGCCTTCCAAATATAAACCTCAGAACCAGCTGCTGTAAACCAACCGCATCTCAATCTGGAAAAGCTTGGGAGCAGAGAGAACATTTCTACTGAGATAACTGTAGTTGAGGTACACAGAGGGCTAGTGAATATGTGCTTCTGTTCATCTTAGGTGGAGGGGTTTCAATGAGAGGACATCAGTGTGGCCTTATCAGTGAGCTGGTATTTGACTCTTCTCACTGTAAACCCTGCAACTCAAAGAATGGGCCATCTACTGGCAGCAGCACTAGCTTCAGAGCCTATCAGGCTTGAAGGTGAATCTCAGGACCCAGGTTCTGCACTTTAACATCCCTAGGTGATTCACATGTCCTTGTGAAGCTTTGACCTACAAACTTTTATCGTGGGTTCTGTCTTTTAGCTCACAGACTAGTCTTTTCAATTTTTCCCCTCCAACCAGAGTGGTCTTGAATACACTGGGTCCATTCTTGCCTCAGAGTCTTAGCACTGGCTGTTCCTTCTTCCTTGGATACCCTTCCCAAAATATGTATATGCTCACTCCATTTCATCCTTGGTCCTCATTCCTTTTAATGTGATCAGCATATTGTGAGGTCTGTATTTAAAACATCATCTCTGTCTTCAGCATTCCCAACTTACGTCCTCTGCTCTCACTTTTGCCCTTTAACATTTAGCAGCTTTTAAAATTAATCAAAGATACATTTTAATTCGTGTGACCTGAATCTCTGCATCATATGTTTTATATTTGTTGGTAGAAAGAAACTAAAAACATTTTATATGGTTGTGCTTAAGTTTGCTGGTTAAACAAACTACACCATGTTAGATATTTAAGAGGTGTTTCCAAATACATGATTCTTAAATTTTACAGAAGGCATTGGACCTTCTGGTAAATGTTTTCTTAAGTTGTTATCTAATGGTTGAAACTGCTAAGTATTCATGTAATATTGCTATTGTCAGCAAGCGATCTAGGACTTGCTCCCTCCTTTCTCTATTCTAAGCCCAACTTGTTCTTCCATTTCTCTATTCTCCTCAAGGTAGGAAACTAATTCTATTAGGAAGGAATCTGTAGGACGCACAATTTAATCTTTAGACCTTATAAATGAGATGGCTAACATGTTTCTGTAATAGCACAGCCAAAATAAGAGCTTAAATAATAATCTCATAGCTAGATTTACTTCGCCAACAGCGAAGTAAACAGTAAGTAGAAAAAACCTCCCTTTCAGACCAAAGGGAAAGAAAGTTTTTAAGTGAGAATATAATTTTCCTTGTGGGCATTGTCTACCTTAGAAAAACTACTACAGAACATGCCTGTGACTACAGACTTATAGTTCAGGCCACCGAAGATTAGAGATGGGACTTGGGCACTCCCTTGACTTGCATCCTCTGGTCTGCTTTAACACAAACCAGGAGGAAAAGAAAGCTCGGCATCAGAAGCAATGGGTGGCAGGCCTATTAATGGCTGATCTGTAGAGATATCTGCCCTCAAGGAGACCCAACAGGCCAGTCTACTGCAGTGGCTTTCAATGTGGTAAGCCTGGGCTTCAGCAGAAGTCAACTTGGGAAGAGCCCTGGCAGCTCTGCCAAGAGTTGGATCACTGGAAATGGACCTGCCCTGGAGTCGAAGGATGCCCAGGTCAGAGCCACAGATCTTAGTGGCTCTAAGCTGAAAAGCCCTTCACTCAGCCCAACTTCCAAAGTGACCACTGCAGCTGAGGGGATGGTCAAGTAGGGCAACATTGCAGGCAGAACTGTAAATTTCTTGTTAGAGATGTCCCCTGCCTTTACCTGGGCAGCTCTCCTCCCAGGCCAGCCAGTAATGAAAGTCAACAGAGTGCCTTCCCCTAGGAGGTTCACACCTCCCTTAGGATGTACCCCATGTGAAGAGATAGATAGGTCTGGGCCTCTTAACTTACAAGGCCTAAAGCCCAACAGATTATTACCAGGCCCCTTCTGTCAGGTTCTATTTTCCTCTTAATCAGAAAACTTAATTGTCGCTTAGACAGCACCTTTCTTAGCTCCTCTAATAATGACTCTGTCCTTTGTTCTAGACCCTATCTAGCGTACTTGGACCTCATTCCTTCGTAATCATAACCTCTACTCTACCCCCAATGGCTCTACTCCCAACCTGTGTGTACTGATGGTCCTCTTCCCCACTTAATGCTCTATAATTGTTCAGACCTGGTTAATGCCACTCTTAGGATCATTGGTTACTATCCTCACCCTGTCTTTTATGACCTTGTCTAAATATGATCAGAGTCGGTGAACTTGGAAGGCTTCCATAGCCTTGGCAACTCATGACGACAGCCTAGGGTGGTTACTGGCGCCATAAACTAGAGTGTCAATTTGTTGGGTCAACAACAGGAGTCACTGTGCACTTGCTCCTCATGTGGGATCTCTGTCCTTAATGTGCTGTACATTGTGATTTAATGCTATAACTAGTACTCAAACAGTATGTTTCACTTTGTGTTTCTATGTGGGTGCAAACTGTTGAAATCTTTACTTAATATATACTAAACTGATCTTCTGTATATAAAGAGAATTGAAAATGAATCTTGATGTAAATGGAAGGGGAGAGGGAGCAGGAGAGGGGAGGGTTGTTGGTGGGAGGGATGTTTTGGGAGGGGGAAGCCATTGTAATCCATAAGCTGTACATTGGAAATTTATATTCATTAAATAAAAGTTAAAAAAAAACCCAACATTTAGCAACTTTTAATCTAATGTAGAATGTACTTATGTATTGTGTTTATTGTGTATCTCCCCTGAGAATATAGGCCTCCTGGGGCAGGAGTTTTGGTCTGTTGTGCCTGCTATTGGTTTATAGACTAATGTCTGATTATATATAAATGCCTGATTATAAATAAATACTCAATGAATACTTATTGAATGAAATACGGGTACCTCACAAAGTTCGGTGAGGGAACAGATTTGTAAGTAAACATTCACATGTAGATGTTTCAAAATACATTTCCAATGAACTTTTTAATGATCCTTATACATGGACTTCATAATTTTTGCATCAAAATCAACTGATGTTTTTATTTCATTCCCCATAGAGTTTTTGACATATCATCCTATGTCAATTATACTGTTTGCATTTTTTCAAATTGCCAGTTTCTCTAAGTGTTTAATATAACTAACGATAGGCAAAAAAAGGTAGGTAAGGAACCTTAATTCGATAACATGTATGTTTTCATTAAGTAAGGCCACTGGACAATAAGAACTTTTAGTCATCTTCACAATTCCGATAAGGGCAGTTTTATTTAAAGCAATTTAACACATTCTTTTACACTCACCCAAATGAACTTCTTTCTTGAGAGGGGAGAAAACTTGAAGAGATACCAAACACAGTTTTAAGCAGACCAGTGTCTGAAAGATTATTGCACTGCCTTTTTTCTCCGAAGAAACTAGCTTGATCTTTTATTTTATTTCGTTCCAAATTTGAATGTTTTGTTGTACAAGTTCACTTGATTTTGGCCAATGGACCTGTTTCTAAGAAAGGCTAAATATGCTCATAAAGAAGACTCAAAAGGGCTGCTTGGACAAGTGATTTTTACAAAACGGCATTTCGATGAGTTAAGTATAATTAAATAAAAAACAGATGGATTATAAAGCTATTGGGAGACCCAGTTTGAAAAACAAGTGAAAATTTCTTGTTTTGTTTTTTTTTTTTTTTTAAGATCCTCAAATATACAAATAACATGGATAGTTTGAAACAAAACTTTTCTAGTTTCTACCCTGTTTTGACTCAAAGATCAGGTTTCTAATGGGAAGTATCTCCCATATATACACTTCCTCTTCATAACAGTGTCAGAGTAATTAAGCAGTTCTGATCTCTCAATTTTGAACCAAAGTGATCATTTGATTAATGGAATCAGGGTGATCTAAAGTTATTCACATTTTCTTCTATTTTATCATAAGGGATGGCAAAACTTTTGTTTTATTTCAGTTAGTGTTCTTTTAGTTACAAGAAACAGAGACATGCATAGAGAACATTCATCTAGTTCAAGAACTAGAAGGGTACTTCAGATAGTTTGCAGAAATATTAAAGTGAAAGTTTTTTCATACAAAAATTTTGAATTGCATGTAAAAGGATACTCAAAAAGTTTACAGAAAATTCATACTATGAAAATGTATGTGTGAATGGATTTCAAAATTTTTTGCACCTATACAAACTTACCCTTTAATTGCATTTTCCCTTAATTTTTTGAAGTACCCTCAAGTATACTTTATAAATATGAAGCATGTGTAGAGATGTGAATAAATCCACACCTGAGCATGGATATATATATATATATATATATCTGAGCCCATGCTACAGGGCATCATGGTAATGGAATGGAGAAGCCAGTAGAAATGGATCATGGTTCCTCTCTGCCCATCTGAAAATTTTCCCTTACTTTTCTGGTTACTGTCACAAACTTGGTTTCAAATGATCTATAGTGGCTTTGCGGAATTTACTTGATCATCTTTTATCTTGGCTATCAGTGCAATCTGACTGAGGCTCTATAGATTCAAGTTTCTGAAGGAGAACTCTGATCAACCCAGCCCATTTTTTGAACCAGGTCATCGATCACTCAGACCTGGAGCTAGGCTATGTAGTGCAGGCAGCTTGAGTGGACACAGCCAGATTCCCAGCGTAAGGGGGAGGTGCACTGACAGGTATCAAATTGGGGCTTGTGGTGTCAGTGCTCTAGATGCAGACTCCAGGATTCACCAGCTGGAAGAGAATTTCCAGCAAAATATTTTTGCCAATATATTCTGTGGAAAATAAAATATTACTTGTTTCTCTTTTCAAGAATTGAAATGTTTTAGAGTTTTAATTTAGGATGCCAAAATCGGAGAGGGTGTGGATAGCTTTCAGAGTTCAGAATTTCATCTAATCTGTCTGGATTTTAAGAAAACAACAACATCATCAATTATATGACTGTTTAGGGGACATGTCTTTGGAGATAGTTCACTGTACTCTTTTCAATACAGTTTCTGAAATATTCCTTGAAAAAGTAATCTTCAATTTTATCCATGCTAATCCCATAACAGGTTTTACATTAAAAAATAAAAACAGACCTGGGGAATTTGGAAGAGATCCAATGAAAACCTGATAACAATTCGAGTAAGCTTTATTTTGCCTGGAGAAAGAAAAAGGACAGAATCAGCAATAATTTTAAATAATACATAATTCTGATGTAGGCTTTAAACAAAAATCTGCCCTGTCAGCAAATGGAGGTTAGAAAACCCATAAGAGGCAGATAATAACCAGCACTAAAAAACATCCCAAGCCAAACTGAGGGGCAGACTTGACTTCTTGCCTCGGTTTTGCCAGTTGCTAGCTGGACCACCTAGGATACCTGAAAACAAAGACAAACTTGTTCTTGATACCAGCCTAGGTCCTATCTGAAGTTAAAAAGAAGTCTAACAGAGGGGCACCCAGGACTGTTAAAGTGGCTCAATATACATTTTTGAGAGGCAATGTTGTGAGTATTCGCATCCTTCCTTTCTGACCCACTGTATGTATTTATATGGAATTTTATACTGAATATGGATTTTTTTCTCCATCTTTTATCATGTACTGTCCAGAGTTTAAAGTTCTATCACTCATTCATGGCTTAATGCATCCCAAAGAAAGCAAAGGGAACTCTGTTTCGAGTGATAAAGTTTGAGCTGTGACTGAGAAATAGAGCCAGGTGAGTTTTGTGACTCTTGGAAAGAGAAATATAAACAAAAGCATCCAATACTGTACAGGAACTGTTATTCAAAGACAGATACAAATTCATCGTATCTGGTTAATTGTTAATTATTAGAAACAGCAAACTCAGGATTGAGATTAAGCATAGGAATAAAGAAATCTGAAAAAAATATTACCAGGGAGAAAGATATGCCCATCTTAACACTCATTGGGTAAAAATCTTTTTTTTTTATTTAATGAATATAAATTTCCAAAGTACAGCTTATGGATTACAATGGCTTCCCCCCCCCCATAACTTCCCTCCCACCCACAACCCTCCCCTTTCCCACTCACTCTCCCCTTCCATTCATATCAAGATTCATTTTCAATTCTCTGTATATACATAAAATCAGTTTAGTATATACAAAGATTTCAACAGTTTGCCCTCACATAGCAACACAAAGTGAAAAAATACTGTTGGAGTACTAGTTATAGCATTAAATAACAGTGTACAGCACATTAATAACAGACATCCTGCATGATATTCTTTTAAAAAGATTGATTAATTTTCTATGTAATTTCCAATTAGGTAAAAAGTTTAAAATGTGAAAATTTTATCCTACGTTTAAGCATAGTTATTTCAATTCATTCCAAAAACAGGCTATTTCCTCACAATGAATCAAGCACTGTGAGATGCTATCATAGTTTTGAAAGAGGAATTCTCTGAAAGTAGTCACTAACATCAGCATTTATTTCTGGCTTTCAGAATCTTGATTATAATAGTAGAGCCTTTTGAAGGTTTCAGCAGTTGACTTGAGTAGTCATTTTCTCTCCCACAATAATGTCAACCACAGGCATTAGTTCACCCTGTAAATATATCCATTGAAGATTTGCCTATTTATATGTTCCAAGGACACTGTAAAAACTCAGCCTCAGGGAGAAATAGTGGGTCCCCAACAGAGTCAGCCTTCTGTATATGAATTAATGTCCACAAGGTATAATTTGAGGGCCCAAGAAAGTCCAAACCATCTTCTATGTCCAAGGATAATTGTTATTTAAGTTAGGACTTTTTTTTTTGTCTTTGAAGTATGGTTAATGGATACAGGGGTGCACTTGGACAGGAGGAATAACTTCAAATCTTCTACAGCACAGTAGCATAACTATGATGAACAACAATTAACTGTGTACTTCAAAATGCTAGTGGAGAGGATTTTAAATGCTACCAACAGAAATAAATGATAAGTGTTTGAGGTGATAGTTATGTCAGTGTTGCTGATCTGATCATTACACATTGCATACATGCACTGATATATCACACTGTACCCATAAATATGCATTATTATGTCAGCTAAATATAAAGAAAAGTATTTTAAAAAGTTTCCTTTTTATTTAAAAATGATAACAACAGGATGAAACACACCTTAACAGTTAAATAAAAATGAACTTATTAAATTAGTTTTCCTGATCTAAAAAATTAATTAATTTTTTTTATTGAAATGGAGAGAGAAGGAAGGAGGTCTTCCATAAGCCCAAGCACTTGGGCCATCCTCCACTGCACTCCCTGGCCATAGCAGAGAGCTGGCCTGGAAGAGGGGCATCCGGGACAGAATCCGGTGCCCCGACCGGGACTAGAACCTGGTGTGCCGGTTCATACACTTTCATTATGCTAGTCTCCAACATGATAACCACGATTTGAAGTAAAACAAAATTGTTGATGTTGAATAAGTAAACCATAAGATAAGATATTTCATGTTTATTGACCATAAAATCTAGAAAATCCTTTAGCTTTATTTATCTTTAGTGGCTATATGGTAACATGGAAGGGCCAATATGATGAGTATACTACAGGAGGAGGCAGAAGTAAACAGAACATGGAAAGACATCAAATTATTTTGCCCAGGGAAAAAAGGATCATCATACCACAGCTAGAGTAATGACAAAATTTACTGGGTTTATGCTGGCATAATTCTCTGAGTTGGACTCTTTGATGTACAGCCAAGGAGATCAAAAGGGGGTCTGTGACTTGTTTGAGAACACTGTAGTTGAATTGTTTGCTGTACTTTTACCTATCCAAATTTGTAAACCTACTGAGATGAAAACTAAAATAGAGTGAATTCATAGCCGCTCCTTGGAAATTGAGCCAGGTTTCAAGCATAGATAATTGAGCTTGGGATAATTAGGTAGAAAGTAGGAGTACAAACTACTTGTAGGTCTAAGTTTTCCCAACATTCATTGTAAAGCCAATGTCACACTACCTAGCCATTTACCAACATTGTTAAATAATTTCAGTTTTATACAACTTGCTAAGTTGTATAAAAGAATAATCCAGTAAGCCTAATCTCAAGTACTCATATAAATCATCTTTCTTTCAGTATTCTTTGTGAATTTGGGAAGCCCATGAAAACACATAAGTAGCATTTAGATCTGAGTGTTAACATTGGAAACATTGAAGTCTTAATGAATTCAGAAGCACTGCTTGTGCTGCAACTCTAGAAAGTAGGACTCAAAGCAGAGGGGTTGTGAGCCAAGGTGGCAGTGATTAAACCACTGACCAACACAGAGAATTCTTCATCAAGACAAATACGATTTCCTTTTCCATATTCCATTGTGAAAAACCAGGTTGCTGTACTGGTGATGGGAATGAAATGACCTTCTGAAAGAAGGGATTTTGGTGATCAACCTAGGCCAAAACATTTGGGGATTCAGTGATTTTACTCTATGGAATAAATAATATCTAGAAAAGTATTTATATGAATCTTTCTATTCATTTTGTTTCCCCTTTCCATCCTAAACTTTATTTACTATCCTTTCTTTCTTCCCTTCCACCTCAACAGTTTTCTTTAGTTTAGATATGTAATTGATGGAGATCCACTCTGAGGGATTGCCAAAGAGCTCAATAGGTTCCCTGTTACCAGAATCACAGCAACTTTCCAACTATATTATCTTTTCTTAAGAAATAAAATCATTCTCACCACGTTTACACTCAATATATTTCCTGGACTTCTTTGAATTGCTTTTCTTCCATCATTACCTTTATCGTTTTCTAACATTTGGGTGTTCTCTCTGTTTCTTGTTTGTTTATTCTTCCTACTGTGCTTTCAAACTCAATACTTGGCATCTTTTCCAGGAAATTTCTAGGTTTTTAATTTTTGTTTCCCTTGGTTTCTCCCTAATTTGCCAATATACTACTTTCTCTTACCCTTAAACACAAAAGTAGTATCCCTAACAACTAACAAGCTAACACACACATTAGCAACAGTAATACTTGCACTGATATGCTTGGACTTCAAGTTTATGACTTATTCTATCACCTGTCACCTTCCAGGGTACACATCCACAGGAAACTGGAATCTGAAGCAGAGCCAGGACTTAAACTAGGCTCTCTAGTTTAAGTGGGATGCAGGTGTCAACAAATGACCACCCACAATGACTCATATTTTCTTATAATCAAGCAAGAATCATCAATAAAATACTCCTAACTTTGCTGGGTTTTTGTACTCATTTATTTAGCCACTTGAAAATTTTAACTCTTTTTTCTTGAAGATTTATTTATTTGAAAGTCAGAGTTACACAGAGGTGGGGAGAGAGAGAGAGAGTGAGAGAGAGAGAGAGAGAGAGTCTTCCATCTGCTGGTTCACTCTCCAACTGGCCGCAACAGCTGGAGCTGTGCTGATCTGAAGCCAGGAGACAGGAGCTTCTTCTGGTCTCCCATGCAGGTGAGGGGCCCAAGGACTTGGGCCATCTTCCACTGCTTTCCTAGGCCATAGCAGAGAGCCAGATTGGAAGTAGAGCAGCCGGTTCTTGAAATGGCGCCAGTATGGGATACTGGTGCCTCAGGCCAGAGTGTTAACCCGCTGCACCACAGCGCCGGCCCCAACCTTAACTCTTTTTTTTCAAAATTCCAGTGAAAGTCTTTGTCCTGAAGGTCATCAATAACTTCTAAATTATAAAAATTGGTATCTTTCCCCCAGATGTTGCTTCCATTCTAGCCATTACTCCACTTCTCACTATTTTCTTATCTTTGATTTCTCTAACCTTTTTAAACATCTCTTTAGTGTCATTTTACATTATTTTTCATTCTATTTTGATGACATTTTGAATATTCTATAATACTTCAGGCTATATTGCCATGGTTTCAAGTCTAGTTACTTTCACAGCAACTTCAAAATTTATGTCATTGTCCCTCTTTCTCCTCTACCATCACCCTAGTGTAGGCCACCATCATTTCACACTGCACTCCTTGTCTAGCTTCTTGATAAACATTCCCATGTGTTCTTCTCTCTTCCATAATCCATTCTCTACACAGTATCCAGAAACATTTTTTTTTTTGACAGGCAGAGTGGATAGTGAGAGAGAGAGAGAAAGACAGAGAGAAAGGTCTTCCTTTGCCGTTGGTTCACCCTCCAATGGCCGCCGCGGCCAGCGCGCTGCAGCCGGCGCACCGTGCTGATCCGATGGCAGGAGCCAGGTGCTCTCCTGGTCTCCCATGGGATGCAGGGCCCAAGAACTTGGGCCATCCTCCACTGCACTCCCAGGCCACAGCAGAGAGCTGGCCTGGAAGAGGGGCAACCAGGACAGAATCCGGAGCCCCCACTGGGACTAGAACTTGGTGTGCCGGCGCCGCAAGGTGGAGGATTAGCATGTTGAGCCATGGCACCGGCCCAGAAACATGTTTTAAAAGAAGAGTTCATGGGTTGGGTTTGGCCTAGCTGTTAAGATGCAAACCCATGGGCTCAATTCCAGGCTCCAGCTCATGATTCCAGCTTCCTGTTATGCAGACCCTGGAAAGCAGCTGTAATGGCTCAAGTAATTGGGTCCCTGCCACCCATTTGGGAAACCTCAATGGAGTCCTGGCTCCTGGCTACAGTCAAGCCCAGCCATAGTCATTGTGGGTTGTTGGGAGGTGAACTACTGAGTGGGGGCTCTCTCTTCTATCTCTCTGTTTCTCAGATAAGTAAATAATTTTAAATAATGAATCAAATTCTACCAGCATAACCAAGTGAGAAAGGTCTGATGCCCAACGCACACAAAACCAAAAGTATGACACTGATCTTTTCAGAAGAGAAAGCCTTTATTACCGGCCAGCGAGGAGACCAGTGCGTATGACTCAAATCTGCCTTCTCTATTGGGAATAGGGCAAGTTTTATGGATTAGGCAAAAGAAAGTTAGTGTGCGAAAATGTTGGCAATGCAAATTCTCATTGGATGGCTTTGGTATAAGGCCCAGCATAGCAAGATGGGCTTTCCATGTTCAATCGACCTCCTACTTCTGAAAGGGCTCTGGTATATTTAAGTTGTTGTTCTCAGTTTTTTTTTTTTTCTTGCCATAGCTTTGTTTTTCCTTCTTCTTTGTGTGCTTGAGTTGAATGACTTATAGTGTTCCTTCTGTGCTCTCATGACCAAGTGCTAAGCAATTCCCCTAAGAAGTGAGGATCTTGGAAAAAAAAATATGATCAGGAGGGAATGTTTACCCTAGTGGTTAAGACACCTGCATCAAACATTGGAGTGTCTAGGTTCAATTCTTGTCTCCAGCTCCTGACCCAGCTTCATGCTAATGTAGCAGATGATAGAACAAGTAATTGGGTTTCTGTCACTTGCATGCAAGGCCTAGAACTGAGTTTCTGGTTCCTGATTCCTGGATCTGGCATAGGCCCAAAGTTTGGCCATTGTAGGTTTTTGGTGAGTGAACCAGCAAACCAGGGTTCTCTCTGTCTGTCTCTCTCTCTCTCTAAAAAAAAAAAAAAAAAAGAAAGAAATAAAGAAAAAAAATGAGCAACATTGTTAAAGCATAAGACATAAGATGGGGAACTTTCTGGAAAGGAATAGGGAAACACAGCAAGACATTTATGAGTTTGGAGTTTCCAGGCAAACCCTATAAAAGAGCAGTTGATATTATTCTTTCTTTACTTGGTGCTTTCTACCGGTTTCACATAGCATTTATGATTTTCAATATTGCCTTTGTCTGTCTGCAGTCTGTTTCTCCTCACTAGGATGAATTCTCTCTTAGAGCAGACCAACAATCCCCTTTAAATTAACTGCTGAGTCACAGGATCTGGAAGAGTGCCTAGCATACAATAGTCTCCATGTACATTGATTCCTTGAAGACCCTTTTAGATCTTGAGAGAATACATAGTTACATTAAATTTCTTTTTTTATATAAAGATTTATTTATTTATTTGAAAGTCAGAGAAAAGGAGAGGCAGAGAGAAAGAGAGAGAGAGAGAGAGGTCCTCCATCTGCTGGCTCACTCCCCAACTGGCTGCAATGGTGAGAGCTGAGCTGATCCAAAGCCAGGAGCCAGGAGCTTCCTCCAGGTCTCCCATGCAGGTTCAGGGGCCCAAGGACTTGGGACATTTTCCACTGTCTTCCCAGGCTACAGCAGAAAGCTGGACTGGAAGTGGAGCAGCCAGGACTAGAACTGGTGCCCAAATGAGATGCTGGCATTGCAGATGGCAGCCCTACCCTCCATGCCACAGCGCCGGCCCCTACATTAAATTTATAACACTATAAATGGCTCAAATTTATGTTTATAAATCCAAAAATCTGTCAGATTGCCACTCACTCCCATTAACAGTGTAAGGAAATGTCTCTTAGTCCACATTCTAGCTTTTAATGGGTATAATGAAGCTACAAAAACCATTATACTATCATCTCTTGTGGTTTTATGTGTTGCTAGGGTTCAACTGGACAGTTGTTCCAGTCTTGTGAAGTAGTAGTCAGGTGGATATTGGTGTCATTTGGAGGCTCAATCTGTATGTGAGGACTGGGAGATCTCTCTGCTTGGGCTCCAGTCCATCTCAGGGCCTTTCCTCTCTGTGTGATCTCTCCAAGGAGGGTAGTAGACTACTTACATGACTGCTGAGGATCTCAGAAAGCTCATATAAGAAAGAGGAATGGCCAAGTATTTTTAATGTTTGTGCTTGGAATTCCTAAAATATTACTTCACCTGCTTTCTCTTGGTCAAAGCAGTCAGGAAGCTCAGTCCAGATACAAACGGGGAATGGTATGAATGGTGAAATTGTATGAGGCCATCTTTGGGGCCTAGCTATCACAGAACAGAACTAACATGACAAGAAAAAATGAGGAAAATTAGTATGAAAATATTTCTTGAAATCAAGCTGATTCTTAAAATCTAGGAGTTTATTATTTAAAGAATATGTAAACAAATATGATGTTAGAGTTTAATAATCTGACTGACATCCTATTATTTAGATTAAAACCACACATATTAAATTCCATTTTTAAAGTATCATCCATCTCATGTGTGCTACTGTACAAATCCACAAGCATGGATGGAATCCTCCTTGTGGTCTGGTTTTGACATTGGTTTTTCTGAAGTATTCCTTTTAAAACTTGTGGAATACTATTGAAACCCCCAACAGACGATCTGTCCTAATGTGTTTATCGCTGAACACCAAATCCATAGCTGCAACCACTGAAGCACTTCATTCATTGTGAAATGGGATGTTCCCCAGACCCATGCCCACTGCGATTGTGGGTTAAGCCACTCCAGGAGGCTCTTAACTGACCATTGGGCCTCCAGAAGGGGAATGATGTTAACATGAAGGGTTCCATGTAATGCCTGGTTTGGTTTAGTTTGTGATTGGTGTGACACATTATTTTGGACAAGAAGTCTGAATGTTGTCAAGCAGCAAGAAAGCAAATCTGGAAAGAGATAAAAATGAGATAAGTGTACAGGAGGGGATGACTAAAATGTAAAAAAAAGAAAAGCCAAGAACTCAGTGAGACCTTTGCATGGGCGGATTCATGACCTGAGATAAGGGCTACTGTGGCTGTAAATGAAAACTTTTTCTAGGTGTAGGGAAGGCAAAAAGAGAGGCATTGCTAATGTGGAATTGACATTGTGCTGACATGGAGTCCTGACACAGTGCTACCTGACCCATGGTTTCTTTAGACGTGACATTCATTTGTATTCACATAGGAGATAATATAAATAGTCCAAGTTTGGATATCTTAATTTTCCAAATTACATATTCCAAGATCAAGAATACATATATTTATATACATAAATCACAAATACTTTTTTTTTTACACTGTCTCTTCTTAATTCATCCCAATCTAATCACTTCTCTTCAGTTCTCTAACCACTCTATCTAAGCTGCCTTCAGTTCTCACCTGGGCTTTAAGTCAGCTAACTGTATCTGTCTTCTCTCCATGTCTTCCATGAGCAGCCAATCAGATCCTATTTGATACTTCAATGAGATCTTCTTATTGTCTTAACTTTGATGGTTTTTCCCTTGTAAGGATAAAACCTGACCTCTTCTCCAAAGCCCCAAATGATGAGCCTTTACTTACATGCTTCATGATCCACTGAGGATTTTCTACCCCTAATACATGTTGTCTCAGATTACTAGCAATTTATGGTTTTGGAGGTTCACATCCAAAGTCTTTGCTGGCTATTTTTTCTACCTTCTCCTCCCTTAAATCTCAAAAGTTACCTCTTTAGAGAAGTCATCCTGATTGCCTACATAAAACAACGCCCAGGATTCTATTCTACCATTTGGCTTTGTTCTTCTCACTCACTGGCCTTTAAATTTGCTGTCATTCACTGAATTATATTTTCCCCAAAATCCATGTGTTGGAACCCTAACTCTTATTATGACTGTAAGTGGAGATAGGGTCTTTAGAAGGGAATGAAGGTCAAACGAAATAGTAAAGGTAGGACTCTAATCCAAGAGGATTGTGGTCTTATTAGAAGAGGAAGAGAGTATGGTCTCTACCATGTAAGCACAGAGCAAGACAGTGTCTATCTGCAAGCCAGGAAGAGAGCCTTTCCCATACACCAACCCTGCTGGTACCTTGATTTCTGACATGCAACCTGAAAACTGTGAGAAAATTTATCACAGTTATGTAAGTCACCCATTGTATGGTATTCTGTTATGGCAGTCCAAACAGATGAACATATTTAATTATTGATTTATTCATTTTTTTCTGTCCCCACCATTTAAAAAAAACATATATTGAGGTCAGGGTATCATTGTTTTGCTCACTGCTGTATCTGCAGTAAGAGAACAGTGCCTATTGTGCAAAAGTAACTTAATAAAAATATATTAACTGGAAGGATGATTTATTCAAAGGTTTATTTATTTGTCTGAAAAGCAGAATTAGAGAGAGAGAGAAGGAGAGACAGAGCTCTTCCATCCACCAGTTCACTCCCCAAATGGCCACAATTGCCAGGGCTGGGCAATGCTGACACCTGGAGCCAAGACCTTCATCCAGGTATCCCATCTAGGTACAGGGGTCAAGTAGTTGGGTCATCTTCTGCTTCTTTCCTATGCACACTAATAGGGAGCTGGATTGGAGGTACAGCAGCTAGGACAGAAACCACTGCCCAAATGCGATGCTGATAGACGGTAGCTTAAGTCACTGACAACAGTGCCACCTCTGATGGATGACTTTTGCTTCAAAAATTATTTAAGCTAGCGGTAAAAAAAGTATGAAAAAAAATTCAAGTGCTACTATTTCTGGTAAAAAAGCAAGAAATTCCAGAACAACTCTCCTAGATAATTTGAAAAATCTGGTTTAAGTAGGAAACATGTCTTCAAATTTATAAAATAGTGAGAGAAATACTCAGGGTCTAAAATGACTGAAAACTGCAAATGTTGACAGGGAACCTGGAACTGAATTTTGGCAGCTACTTCAGGGGGATGTCCTGATTGTTGGAATTAGCAGTGTGGGGAATGGAGTGTATGTTTTGTAGTGCAAAAGAAAAGTTAAATAATTGCACAAATCATGGAAAGATTTCCAATATTCATACAAGTTAAGGCAAGAATATTTCTTTTATTTTTTATTTATTTTTTGACAGGCAGATTTAGACAGTGAGAGAGAGAGAGAGAGACAGAGATAAAGGTCTTCTTTTCCATTGGTTTACTCCCCAAATGGCTGCTACAGCTGGCACACTGCCCCGATCTGAAGCCAGGAGCCAGGTGTTTCCTCCTGGTCTCCCATGCGGGTGCAGGGCCCAAGCACTTGGGCCATCCTCCATTGCCTTCCTGGGCCACAGCAGAGAGCTAGACTGGAAGAGGAGCAACTGGGACAGAATCTGGCGCCCCAACTGGGACTAGAACCTGGGTGCTGGCACTGCAAGCAGAGGATTAGCCAAGTGAGCCGCAGCACTGGCAAGGCAAGAACATTTCAAGAAGTTTATCAGACACTAATTAAAAGAGGAGTGAGAAGAGGTTTTGAAGTATTTCTAAGTGCAAGTCAAGGCTGGAAGGTGAAGAGAGGAGAGCTTTGTATATGACTGGAATGCAAGAGACAGGGATTTTAACTCAATATTTAAGGAAATATTATCCTCTCCTGTTTCTCTTTTTTCTGTCTTGATTTTTTTTAATACTTTCATCCATTCAGGAGATATCTTACGGACCCATAACTTGTGAACCACTACTTATCTAGGGCACATGAATGACCCCACCTGTTGGCAGTGAAGGCAGGCATGTGTGTGAGTGTGTGTGTGTGTGTGTGTATACCCACGAGTAGGGTGGAGAATACAGGAAAGGGAAGTGAGTAAAGGAAGGAAGAAGGTCTTTATAGCTCTGGCAGTTCATTTGAAATGTTACCAGTTCTCCTTGCTGTCAATTATCTATTTTATACAAAAATGTATATATTTTATTTGTTAGGATTGCAGTAGGCTGATTTTTTGCTGTCACATAAAACACCCTGTCATTTCTGGTTGACCAAAGCTGATTCTGTTATATGAGGTATTTTTATACAAGTTCTAAGTATAGCTTCTCTCACTTTGTAGTTCTCGCAAGTCTAATTCTAATATTCATAGACAGTTTTCTGTTCAATGAAATGGTCTTTTTGAATTCAGTAAAACAACTATTTAATGCATGGTTCCTCTCATTTCAAAAGCTGAGGACCTAAATGTAGACTTTACATTTTTTCTCCTCTGGAAATAGAAATTAGTTGTCAACATTTGTATGGTCTCAAAACCTAAAGTGAGAGCTTAGGACTTCTTGAGGAGGAATTTGCTGGTAATAATGACTGGACTGAAAAAGAGAAGAACTATTGAAGTAGCGTGCTTCGTGGTGGCTGAGGTTTACTTAATCATGGTCTTTGACAATCAAAGATAACAAAGCTTTGTTACTGCTCTGCACAATATCAACTCCATATTTTCTGATCTGCTCACTACAGTTTAATTTTATCATTTTCTTGCTCAAAGATTCAATCCCCATTAACAGAAACCCACTAAGAGGAGTGCACTTTGCGGCTTCAGCAGGCTACCAAACAAAACATTTGCAGGTCAATTCAGGAGAAGAAAAACGATCTCTTTCAAGATGACTATAACTACCCAAGCAGAAAAATATCACTATGCAGATACCTTTTTGTGGAAGAATTTTAAGTCACTGGCATTATTGATCTTCCTGCATGGGCAGAGTCCAGCTACCTAGTAAAGAATAGTGCTTTGTCCTCATATTAATATAAATATAAAATATTTATCAAGAAATATCCTGTACTTTCGAGAATTCTTGGCCTTCAGTGCATCATTTTCACAACAATGTCAGAAAATCTCACAGTTGTTACATGAGGGTGTTTCAATCTGGGTGTTGCAAGTCTAGCCTTTATTGAACCTAGAGGACACTTAGACCTTTCACATTTCATATTTGGGGGACTAGGAATTCAGTATATTTTTGTGTAGACAGTTTGCTGCCCTTGTGAATCTCAACACATTATTAGGATTACAGAGGCAGAGGAAACTAAAAGGAATCACAGTGATGAACAGCAGGTTCTTAGGCTTTCAGGAGAAAGGTAAGTGTAGTGCAACAGGCTGCTAGTCATGAGAGTTAAATGTGTCCCAGGAACTTCTACTGTTTACAGTTCCTGAGATCTGACATGGGCCTGTGTTCAGTGAAAATGGAAATTCAGGAGCAACGTCCAATAGAAGTTGAGGGAGGATGAGAAGACTGTGTGGGCAGAAATTTATATGTAAATATTCCAGAATTTGCAAATCCTCATCAATGTCACCCTAAAAGCACAGAAAATTCTTTTAGACATGACGTTTTATGATTTTAATGTCTGCTGAATTCTGCTCAGACCAATAAGTATTGCATTTATAGTATATTTATAGAATAACTGAATACCTCTACCATAACTTTAGTGTTTCAGATTTCAGCGGGATAATTTCCATGCTCTTTGATATGCCTTCCTGGGTTATGTGCTCCTTGGTCAACTGCCACCTTGATCAACAATGCATACAGCTACAGTTGGATGATGCATTTCTCAACATTCTGATGACACTTCTTATCAATAATGAGGCAATCAGTTATTATTATTTTTGTTTCAAAATATCATTTTGGAAAGTTAAAGCCAGAGGCAGAGGGATGGAGAGACTGCTTCTACTCACTAATTCATTCCTCAGATGGTTGCAATGGCTGGGTCAGGGCCAGGCCAAATCCAGGAGCCAGGAGCTTCGTTTGGGACTCCCACATGGGTTCCAGGGGCTCAAGCATTTGGGGCATCTTTCCCTGCTTTCTCAGTCACGTTAGCAGGGAGCTGGATTTTAAGTAGAGCAGATGGGATTTGAGCTGGAGACCATATGGAATACTGGCGTGGCAGGTATTATCTTTACCTGCTCCACCACAATGCTGGCCCGAATGAGGCAATCAGTAAAGTAAGAGGAGGCAAAAGAGAAAAGCAATTGTGCCTTTTATTGAGGGGAGGAACTCGAGCTGTTTGAACAGCTATATTTCATTAAGTAGGGTAGATTTTCTTTAAACAAACATGGGACATATGCTTACCAAGGCTAGGAGGGAAAATTAGGCTGAAAAAAAAAGGCTGAAGGGAAAATTAGGGTCACAATAGCCATAAGGAAATAGCAGAATATATGGAGGCCACGTTCTCTTTCAATCCCTCTCTGTTAGGTCAGTGAGTCCCAGGGGAATCACTCGTGAGTGCCTGGAAGGCTGAACTATAAATTTATAGCAACAAACACTATACATTTAGTGTTTATCTCTCAGCCAATTCCAACATGCATAAGATGGATTGTGATGTGATGTCCTGAATTCTCTCTCATTTCCAAAGCTGGCTACCATGGTTGGTCTTCAAAACTGACTTCATTATCTTGCTGGTCACTTCAACAGTGTCTTTTATTATGCTGTTAGAAAGATGCATTGAAGTGGAGGGAAATACCCTTCTTATCTTGTATTATACTTTACTTCTAGGGTCAGGGCATGACACAATTATACATACATTTCTTCCAGTTTTCTCTAAGTCACTAACAGTGTTAATTTTGTTTCATATTCAAAATGAAAAGAATCAAAATCCTGGGTAAAATTAGCTTGTAGGTTGGGAATTGTCATATTTAAAATGATTTATGGTTCTTATATTCTTTAGGTCAGAGATTGTAATATTAATTAAACTTCTGTATGATAATATTTCAAAGGTTACTGCCAAAAGATATAAGAGGATACAACTTCCAAACAAAGAGAAAAAAATGGAAATAGGAAAAGTAATTTGTCCAAAAAAGGCAAAAGAAAAAAAGACATATAAAGTGTGACAAGGCACACAAAGTAATAGGTAGGGCCAGTGTTCTGGTGTATAAGATTAAGCCTACTCCTGCAACGCCAGCATCCCATATGGGCCCAATTCAAGTCCTGGTTGCTCCACTTCCAATCCAGCTCCCTGCTACGGCCTGGGAAAGCAGCTGAAAATGGCTCAAGTACTTGGGACCCTGTACTCATGTGGGAGAACTGGATAAAGCTCATGGTTTCAGCCTGGCTCAGCCCCTGTCATTGTGGTCATCTGGGAGTGACCAGAATACGGAAGAGCTCTGTCTTTATTCTCGCTCTGTATCTCTGCCTTTCAATATAAATAAATAAATCTTAAAAAAAGGTAAGAGAGTGGAAAATCAGTTTAAAAATATCAAAAGTCATTATAGAGTACATCAGACATATTAAAAAGTAAAAGTCCAGGAATAAAGATGAGTTAGTTCTAAAGATCTAATGTGTAACATGGTAACTATCACTAGCAGTAATACACTATTTGGAATTTTCAGAGCATTAATCCTAAGTGCTCTCACCACACACACATAAGTAAGGAAACTGAACTGCATGAAATGATGCATTTGTTAACTAGCCAGATTGTGGAAATAATTTCATAATGTATCCATTTATCAAACATCATATTGGATACCCCAAATATACACATTTTTGTCAATAACACCTTAAAAATCTAGGAACAAGCTGATAAAAGAAACACCTGAAATATAACTTGGGAAAGTATAGTGTAAAAGTATGTAAAAAAATTTGTACAGCAAGTTTAATATCAACACAAATTATACTGAAAAACAAAAAGCATCAATAGATATAGAAACGGTGATTATATAATGTTAAAAAGTTTAATTCACCAGTAAGATACAATTCTAAGCTTATGAGCACCTAATAAAATCACATCAATATATTTGCAAGAAATTTATGAGAGATAATTGATAAATACAATACCATTATAACCTTCAACACTTTTCTTACCTGTCAAAGTCAAATGGACAAAAGACTGTAAATTAAGAAAGGATTGCATAAGATAATTATAAGCTTTTACATCAAGAAATATGCATGGAATTATTTGTCCATGATTACAGAATATATGTTCTTCCCAATCATAATAAAGCATATTTTATGAAACTGATCATGGTTGATATAATATAAACTATATCACATTGGTATCACACATCACCTCAGTGCGATTAGTTTAGAAGTAAATTGCAGCAAGTTCAATTATGATATCAAAACTTTATAAATTAAAAATGATACTTCCAAACAATGCATAGGTCAGAAAAACAAAAATAAAAATGAAATAATAGAGATATCTGTGTGATTACAAAGTTGTCACATATCAAGACACATAGCATGAAGGGAAAGCAGTTTTGGAAGCAATGTATAGCCTGAAGGTACTAATATTTGAAACTAAGATTAAAATTGAATGAGTCAGATGATTAAGTGATAAACCATAATAAAAGAAAAATAGAGTAAACTTCCAAAGAATGTTAGCTATGAGAGAGACAAATTAAAAATTAGCAAAGGCTAATTAAAAGTGATTTCTTAGGGCAGGTGTTGTCAGGCATCTGCCGTTTGAGAAGGTTACATACTATATCTGTGCAAGTTTAAGTCCTGGCCACTCCACTTCTGATCCATACCACTGCTAATGCACCTGGGAGGCAGTATAAAACAATGTTTCAGGTGCTTGAGTTCTTGCCAATCATATGGGAGACCCAGATGCAGTTCCCACTCCTTATTTTAGCCAGGTCTGCCATGGCTGTTGCAACCATTTAGGGAATGAAACTGACACAGAAGATTTGTCTCTTTCTCTTCTCTTTCCCACTTCCTCTTTCCTTCTCCCTCTTCACTTCTCTTTCTCTCATTTCTCTTCTCTCTCTTTGCTTTTCAAATTAAAAAAAAAGATTTCTTCTTTACCTAATATATACTAAATTGATCTTTCTGTATATAAAGAGAATTGAAAATGAATCTTGATGCGAATGGAAGGGGAGAGGGATTGGGAAAGGGGAGGGTTGCGGGTGGGAGGGAAGTTATGGGAGGGGGGAAGCCATTGTAACCCATAAGCTGTACTTTGGAAATTTGTATTCATTAAATAAAAGTTTAATAAATGAAAAAAAATTCTTTGAAAGGTGATTTTAACAACCCTTTGGTGACCTTGAGCAAATAAAAATAGAACAATGTTACAACTAATACCAGGGCTTGAAACAGTATCTGAAGATAATGTCAAAATTGAAATATGTTAGAGCTCTACAGTTAAATTCATAGAAAATGTTTGATAGTATTAACAAAAGAAATAAATTTCTAGAAAACATACAGTATCAGCCCTGATTGATGAATAAACAGAAAGTTTAAATTGTGCTACAACAAGTAGCTAATTGAATGGATTGTTTAAACTATCACAATGAAAAAAGTGGCTTAGGTGGTTTTATGATTAGTTCTACCATATTTTCAATGAAGAGAAAATCATTCTCACAAATTTCTCCAAGCTAATAGAAAGACTGATAACAGCACCAAGGTCATTTGGTGACCATAAGATATAGAAAAGGACAGTATAAGAAAAGAGAAAAGAACAAGTTTAAAAAGGTTGTAGAAAATGGAAACATAAGGACCTTAATATAATATATAGTAATGTAATAAAGAAAGTAATGTAATACAAAGGACAGTATGAGAAAGAATAGAATATATTCCAATCTTTTTTATCAATCTAGATGAAAGCTTGATCAGTATGCATTAAAAACAGATAACCAATGGTGAGCAATTTAGATTTATCCCAAGAGAAACAAACAAAACCAATCATATGCTTTAAAATAATAAATCCATAAATGTCATCACCATTTAACATATTATAGAGGGAACCTATGTGATCCCCCAAATTGATGCACAGAAATGTCCCATCAAATTAGAACAGAAGACAGCATTTTTTCTAAAACCTAGTAATACTCTATGTTCTTAGGTTTTAATGTTAAAAGTGTTCCTTTTGAAATCAGGAACAAGACAAAACTTTCCACTATCACCTCTTCTATTTAGACATGAAATATAAAGGAAGAAAGAAAACTCATTATTTACATATTATATTATGTTCAACTTGGAAAATCCAAATGAATCTGTAGACAACCTATTAGAACTAGTAAGGGGATATAAAATCCTGGACGAATATAGTAAAATCTAAATATATTACATTTCTAACAAACAAAAAGAGTAGTTGATAACAGTATATAATTTATCATTAAGCTAACAAATCTATTCAGGAATAAACCTAAAAAAATATGCTTTAGGCTTTTAAGGAGGCAGCTATAAACATTTTTAAATTAAGAAAATTTAAATTTAAACTTACTGTTATTTATTTGAAAGGTAGAAATACAAGACAGATGGAGAGAGGTTGTCCATCGGCTGGTTCCTTTCCCAAATGCCTGCAACATCTAGGACTGAGGCAGCCTGAGGCCAGGACCCTCCATGTGGGTCACCACATGGGTAGCAGGAATTATCTTCTGTCTCCTAGCATCTGCAATAGCAGCCAGCTGCAATTGGAAGCAGAACCAGACTCTAACCAGATAGTGTGATATGAAATGTGGGTGTCCCAAGTGGCGTTTTAACTGTTGCACAAAATGTCTACCTCATTTGCAAACTTTTATGACAAATGTTGCAGAGTTTTAACCCAAAGATGAAAGAGAACCATACTCATAGTTAGAAAAAAATAATGTGGGGCCAGCACCGTGTTACAGTAGGTTAATCCTCTGCCTGCAGTGCCGGCATCCCATATGATCACGGGTTCTAGTGCGGGCTGCTCCTCTTCCAATCCAGCTCTCTGCTGTAGCCTGGGAAAGGAGTGGAAGATGGCCCAAGTCCTTGGGCCCCTGCACTTGCGTGGGTAGATCAGGAAGAAGCACCCACTTCTCAGATCTAGAAAAAAAATGGTTCTAAAATTCATTTGTAAACATGAGAGACCCCGAATAGCTAAAGAAATCTTAAACAACAAAAGAAAGCTGGAGATATCACAATATCAAAATTTACAATATACTACAAGGCAGTTATAATCAAAACAGCCTGGTACTGGCACATGAATAGACATGTAGACAAATGGGACCGAAGAGAAACTCCAGAAATCAACCCACACATCTACAACCAACTAATCTTTAACAAGGGATCCAAAATCAATCCCTGGGGAAAGGATAGTGTGTTCAACAGATGGTACTGATAAAACCGGATCGCCACGTGCAGAAGTACGAAACAAGATCCCTACCTTATATCTTCTATAAAAATAAACTCAAATTGGATCAATGACCTAAATATAAATTTATGACCTGTGTACCACTGAATTACCAGTGGAGAACATTGGGAAAACTCTGCAAGACATTGGAATAGGCAAATACTTAGAAAAGACACCAGAAGCACAGGCAATCAATGCCAAAATTGACAAATGGGATTACATCAAGTTGAGAAGCTTCTGCACTGTAAACACTAAGCAAAGAGGCAACTGACAGAATGGGAGAAACTATTTGCAAACTATGAAACTGATAAAGGATTAATATCAAGAATCTATAAAGAGCTCAAGAAACTCAACAATAACAAAACAAATAATCTAGTTAAGAAATGGGCAAAGTACTTGAACAAGCATTTTGCAAAAGAGAAAATTCAAATGGCTAATAGACACAAGAAAAAATGTTCAGCATCACTAGCCATCAGGGAATGGAAATCAAAACTACAATGAGGTTTTACTTCATCTCAGAATGGCTGCAATATGGAAATCAATGAACAATAAATGCTGGCAAGTTGTAGGGAAAAAGATACCCTAATCCAGTTTTTGTGGGAATGTAAACTAGCATAGCTATTGTGGAAGATAGTATTGAGATACCTCAGAAAGCTGCAAATAAATATATTATGTGATCCAGAAATCCCACTTCTGGGGATTTACTCAAGTGAAATGAAATCAGCATATTAAAGGGTTATCAGCACCCCCAAGTTTATTGCAGCTCAATTCACAATAGCTAAGATATGGAATCAATCCAAATGTCTATCTGGATTGGACCAAGAAATTGCAGTATATAAATACTACTCATATGTAAAAAAGAATGAAATCCTGTCTTTTGAAACAAAATGGATGTAACTGAAAACCATTTCACTTAGTGAAATAAGCCTGTTCCAAAAAACCCAAATACCATGTTTTCCCTGATCTGTGGTAACTAACAGAATACCAAAAAATGTAATGTATAGTAGTGAAATTGACATTTTGAGATTCAATCATTCTGTATATCCCTTATCTCTACTGCTGAGAAACAGTTTTTTTTGCTGAACTCTTTACTTAGTGTAGGGTTAATATTATGAGTATAAAGTACATTGAAAGTAGATCATTGTAAAAATTAAAAGAGGGAATAAGGGAGGAGGGAGGAGGAAGGTTGGGAGCATGGGCAGGAGGGCAGGTAGGGTAGGAAACATCAATATGTTCTTTTTTTTTTTTTTTTTTTTTGGACAGTGAGAGAGAGAGACAGAGAGAAAGGTCTTCCTTTGCCGTTGGTTCACCCTCCAATGGCTGCCGTGGCCAGCGCGCTGCAGCCGGCGCACCGTGCTGATCCGAAGGCAGGAGCCAGGTGCTTCTCCTGGTCTCCCATGGGGTGCAGGGCCCAAGGACTTGGGCCATCCTCCATTGCACTCCCGGGCCACAGCAGAGAGCTGGCCTGGAAGAGGGGCAACCGGGACAGAATCTGGTGCCCCAACTGGGACTAGAACCCGGTGTGCCAGCGCTGCAAGGTGGAGGATTAGCCTATTGAGCCACGACGCCGGCCTCAATATGTTCTTAAAGCTATATATATGAATTACTGGATATTTGTTTACCTTAAATAAAAAAATATAAGAAAGAAAGTGAGTTCATTTGGCATGATCCTTAATCTGAACACAAGCTATGAGTTAAATACAATGTAGGGTTCTTGACATATAACACCATCTGCTTTTGTGAGAAGCAACAGGAGAACTGAGATACATACTCAGAGGAGTAGGCTGTCAGTATATCTTTGCTATCAGGATCCTGGGATTATTACCACTTGTCTACTTTCCTTCGATTTATTTCACTCATTTATGAAATTAGAATATGGTTCTCCAGTATTCCTTTTGGTTTAAGAACAACACTAGTGCCATCATGTGTATATTAATGTTTATTCCCATATTCTATCCTTAATTCCACCCTCCCTCCCCCACTACAGAGAAAACCTATGAAGGCTGTGCTGTAACTACAGTGTTACTTAATTATTTACTTAGATTATTGTAGACTCTCAATTGTGCCTGGTATAACTCCTCCCTACCATAACTTGTGTCGGGTCCAAGCTCTCTTATTAGGTAGATCCTGGGTGGTTCTTTCCTTTACTTTTTGGCCCTACTATGACCACTGACCCTTGGCAAATTCACTATCACTTCAAAAGGTCTCACCTTTCTGGGTATTTTCCATACTACTTTCTCATACTATTGTGTAAGGCTTCATTTATCTTGATTTGTTTAAAGTCAGAAAATCAGTTATTCTCAAATACTTAAAAATTCTTATTTAATAGGTAATTATGGATATGGGACTACTGGTGGATTGTCCAGAGATGCCAATATCCTTGAGCTTTGAAAGCAGTTATACCACATCACGAGTGCATTATTTTGCTGTTTCCACAATGATGCTGTGTAAACGCCTTCAAGTTCAGTGGCTTAGAGACTGGCATTTGATTTTCTCACTCATTGTGTGCTTCAGTCTGCAGATCTGTTAGTCTTGGCTCTACACGCCTCTATAGTCTTCTGCAATCAGAAGATATCTGAGGCATATTCTTTTTATGAATGATCATAGAAGTGTAGGGAACCAAACCAAACCATACAAACACATTTGTGGACTTCATTTTAGTCATGGCCACTACCATTCCATTGGCTAAAACAAATATATAACAAATTCCAGTAAGGGTTGTTGGAAGGGGAGAGAGAGGAAGCCAGAATATGAAAGGCAATCTCTTCTTCTAATGCATTGCAAGGCCAGATGAGTAAATAAATGAATGAAAATGACAATTCAATCCATGAGAAAAAACCTCCAAACCCTCAATATATTATGTGATTAAAAAGTCAAAATAGAAGGTCAAAGAATAGTACTTTTAATAAATTAAAAGCCTTTTTAAATCCTTTTCTTCTGAGTTGGAATAATCAACCTGATTGCACATTTTTCTTTTACATTATGAATCATCCTTAAGATTATAAAATCAATAGACTCCCTGGATTTACATACATTTAGAAGAAATATGTGTTCAAATGAGGTGATATCAATAGATAATCTAGACTGTAAGAATTAAGATATCTTCTCTGGCTGTGCTGACAGTTGATTGGAGGGAACAACCCAAATACAGCACGATAAATCTGCATCTATCTAATGAAGGGGTCTATAGTGGTGTCACTGGAAGAACTCATACTCTGAAACTAGATTGATCTGGTTCTGAATGCTGGCCCCTGATGATTGCCAGTTATGTAAGTCAGTTTTTTTTTTTTTTCAACAAAATACCTCAGAGAAACTATGAATGAAGGAGGTTTATTTCAACTCATGGTTCTGGAACTTCAGAGTTGAAGGTCAGGAGGGCCACTGGTTCAGCCATCTGGAGAGGTCAAAGGATGGCAGTGGTGAAGTTTGGGCAGAGAAATGATTACTTGGTGAGCCATAAAGCACAGAAAGAAGAGTGGAATCCACCTAAGGCCACCTAAGTAGAATGTACTTGCCCTCTCATAAGAATGATCTTCCAAGGCACACCCTCTCGATTTAAGGAGCTCCTAAAGCCTATCTCTTAATCATCATACTTGAATTAAATGTCCACTCTCTCTGGTAGTCCCCATGAGTTTTAGAATCATATTCTTTTTAAGTGATAGCACCAGCTTTAAGCTTATATGCTTAGATTCTAAGACTCTTGTCTTTGCCTGTAAATCAGGAAAGTATCATTTGAGACGCTATTGTGAAAATCTTTGAGTAGGTATGTGAAATGCTTATATAATATCTGATATTTGGCACTCAAAAAGTTGCAGCTATCATTCTGGAAACATTTATAAGATACTCTAAGGAGGACTTGAAACTCTCCTGATGTCTGAGTTTCTTTCTTCTAAGATGGCTAAGATGTGACTTCACCTGAAAATAGGATGACCTCCTCTTAGGAATGCTTCAAAATTCTTGATTCAAAAATTTCAAAGCATTACTTATTTATTTCCAAAAACCAATTGCCACACTACTGCATACTTTCATACATTCAAATAAAGGGATCCCAGCTGGTTGCTTTATTTTCAAACAACTACAAAGGAAACGGTAGCATTTTGGCTTCTTAGAATTTTCCTTTGAAAAATTTTCACAACCATGTGTGGTTGGAATCTGGCATTTATCTTTTGCTTCCACTCTGGAAATTTACACAGTCTCTAGCATTTGGTTTGGGTCACATAAATTCTCAATTCTTACTCACAGTCTTCCAGTTGTGTAATTTTCTTCCAGTGAGAAAAACTCATACACCATGTCTACACATCAAGACTTGAGGCACAGTAATTCCCAGGCATCAGAAGAGTAACACAGTCATTCATAAATAATATGGAAACAACAAACTTACATAAATGGTTATTTTATGTGAATGACTAACACTGAGTATATAGGATGTAATGAAAGTCAAATGATTTTTGTAACCATTGACTTTATAAAAATAATATATTACACAACCCACATACAGAAAAACACACTAGTTTCCCAGTAGCCAGTTGAGTCCTGCCAAATTTTAAATCCTTCTAAAAGTCTTATTTTAAGAACTCTCAAAATCAGCTTTTTAAGACTATTTAGGAGACATGAATTGATGTCAGTTATCTATGTCCTTGCCCTGTGAGTCCCTTATTACATCCAGTGTAACTGCCAGGCCTATACTTTGAGAAGAAAAAGGGTTCTAGGAAGAACGTAAGACATTTATAAGGCAAATAAGTGTCTGAAGGTTTTTTTTTACCCTTTACGGCATGAAAAAAAGACAAAACTCTACTCTCTTTACTGGAACATTTTCCTGATTCTCTTGCCTATGGATTGACTGCAGCTCTCCCAGAGTTAATTTATACTTCGATCTCCGTGTAGGGCACTCTAAACTCCTTATTGCATAGCCTCTTAGTCTAAGTGATCCTCACTGCTTTACTCTTCCCTGCCTAGAGAAATGGGACCTCTAACATAATTTTGTGAGTCAAAATTATATTATTTTGTGAGTAGGAAGTCTTATTTTTATATGACTTGATTAACAGAGAACTTGATTTATGAAACTTTCTAGTTTCAACATTTTCCACCCATCAATCTATCCATGCATTCATCCATCCATCCACCCAGCCAGCAAATATTAAGTGCCAGCTACATAAAAGACATTCTGCTAGGCACCAAAATATAGAAAAAAAGAAAAGGCAGGACAACCAGCAACTGCTATCAGCACTTGCATTCCAGCTCTGCTACTTACCAGTTGTGTCACCTTAGGCAAATTCCTTGACTTCTCTTCCCTTCATTTTCCTTATCTGTAAAACAACAACAGTGTCCTAAGTCAGGGGGTCATTTTGAAGATTAAGTAATGAACACAGGTACACTGCTTAGAGAATTCACAGATTTGTCTGTGAACAGTTCCAGTTCTATGCGCTGAGACCTGTCTAATCACCATGCTTCACAGGTCTTTCACCTTCATGGCCTGATAAAGCAGAAGGGGTGGAAGATGATATGAAGTCACCACAAACATTGCAAAAACAATTAAAAGATGAATTCATGATCATCTAGTTCTTGTTACAGAATCCATTTTTGATGGCCCTTAAAGGTCACAGAGGATACCATAGTTTTTTTCTTTCTTTTAGAGATTTATTTACTTATTTGAAAGGCAGTATTAGAGAGAGAGAGAGAGAGAGAGAGAGAGAGAGAGAGAGAGATATCTTCCGTCCATGGGTTTGCTCCCCAAATGGCTGCAATGGCTGGGGCTGGGCTAGGCAAAAGCTAAGAGCCAGGATCTTTATTTGAGCCTTTCACATGGGGAGCAGGTTTCCAAGTACTTGGACCATCTTTCGTTGCTTTCCCAGGTGCATTAACAAAGATCTAGATCTGAAGCAGACAGTCTGGGACATGAACTGGCTTTTATATGTGATGCTGGTGTCACAGGTGCTGGATTAACCCCCTGTACCACAATGCTGACCTCCATAGTTCTGAATTTTTTTAAAGATCTATTTACTTATTTTTGAAAGGCATAGTTATAGAAAGGCAGAGGCAGAGAGAAAGAGAGCTCTCATCTGCCTGTTCACTCCCCAATTGGCTGCAATAGCCAGAGCTGAGCAGATCTGAAGTCAGGAGCTTCTTCTGGGTCTCCCACATGGGTGCAGGAGCCCAAGGACTTGGGCCTTCTTATACTACTTTCCCAGGCTACAGCAGAGAGCTGGATTAGAAGTGGAGCAGCAAGGACTCAGTCAGCACCCATATGGGATGTGGGTACTGCAGGTGGCAGATTTATCTGCTATGGCATAGCGCTGGCCTCATAGTTCTGACTTTCAATAGAATGAATATATTCTGTGTCAGAGCTAAAAATTTTATAGGCTTATCTGACCTTAAAAAAGGCCTTGCATAGCTGTTTACCAAAGACGATATAGTAATAGACAACAAGTATATAAAAAGATGCTCAACATAATTGTCAGAGAAATGCAAATGAAGACTAGAGGGAGATATCTCACACTCCTGTTAGGAAGGCTGTTGTAAACAAACAAAGAAGGAGTTTTGGTCAGGATGTAGAAGTGTAAGGTGCTGCAGCTACAATGGAAAGCAGTATGGCATTTCCTCAGCAAATTAAAAATAGGACCACCATATCATCCTGCAATCTCACTTCTGAATATATAATCTGAAAGCACTGAAATAAGGATCACAAAAAGATACCTACACTCTTGTAAATCACCAATAGCCAAGACAAATTTCTATCAACAGATGAATGGATCCAAAAGGCATGATTTATGCATACAGTGGAATTATTCAACCTTATAAACGAAGGAAATATTGCCATTTGTGACAATGTAGATGGACATGAGGGACATTAAAGTGAAATAAGCCAGTCTCAGAAGGATAAATACCAAATGACATGTCTTACATAACTTACTTATAGTAGTCAAACTTACGGAAGCAGATAATATAATTGTCATTGTAAGGGGTTTGGAGATGGAGGAAATGCGGAACTGATACACAGTGGGTTTAAGTTTCATTTATTCTAGATGGATAAGTTCTAGAGATCTGCTGTATACCAGTGTCTATAGTTAACATAACTGTGTTGTGTATTTCAACATTTAAAAGAGTAGAACTCATATTAAATACTATTGCCATAGAAACAAAAGCAGGACACAAGGAAACTTTGGGAGGTGTTGTATATATGTCTGTTGACTTGATTTCAGTGATGTCATTGTTCTTTGCATATGTTCAAATTCATCAAGTTGTATACCTTAAAATGTACTGGCCTTTGAATAGCCATTATGCTGCATTATAACTGCCAAATTTTTTTCTTTTTTATAATTAGGGATCTTCCAAAAGGCTTCTTGTTGCTTCTGGGACTTAGAATACACCTGAGTTTCATATTATGCCTTTATGTGAGTAATCCTCATATTTATACCTCTTTACTTTATGTTTATGTAATTTTACCACATAATAACATTTTAATAGCAGTAAGTTAATATGTGGCATAGAATAATTCAGTTTTAAAAGAATTAAAATGATTTGTTACTAATAAAAATCATTCTTCATGATCCAAATGTATCATATTTTCATATACTAGATAACATTTTATTTATTAACTTATTAAAAGGACAGGTATGACAATAGACTATAGAGAATAGAGATACAGAATAGAGTTCCTTTTCTCAAGGAATTGATCATGTAATGGAAAAGATAGACCAGAAACCCAGTGTTTATTAAATACCATGATAATGAGAAGAGCTATAGGCAGGGCATTAAAGAAATACTGAGAAGGGTTCCAGGGGATATGAACTCAACAGTTTTTGATGATCGATGTCTTTTTATTAGATGCTGTTTAAACATGGACAATATTGTGTAGGAAACTATGCGTTTGGAGCTTGCTTTATAAAATTAAGCAGCTCATAAAAATAGGTTCCTCATAGTATAAAAAACTTACAAGAAAAAAGACTACATTGTCAATTGGTTGGTATTTCTACTCTCTATATTTTTTATTAAACTTTTATTTAATGAATATAAATTTCCAAAGTACAGCTTATGGATTACAATGGCTTCCCCCTCCCAAAACTTCCCTCCCACCCACAACCCTCCCCTTTCCCACTCCCTCTCCCCTTCCAATCACATCATGATTCATTTTCAATTCTCTTTATATACAGAAGATCAGTTTAGTATATGAAATATTTATTTTTCCTGGATAACTGAATTTCGGTTGTTCTCCTTTCTTGACACTGTGTAGATAGAATCAGGTATTTTAGTTTATAATCTGAAGAGTTTGCAATGTTGTGTGCTTGGGGAATATCTTTGGAAAAGGGTGTGGAACAATAGGAAGGAAAAGACCCATAGGATTGGAAAAGTCACCTTTTACTGCAGTTTTATGGGGAAATCAGACCTCTTAAGTCATGAACAACCACCAAATCATTTTAAGAGGAAAAATATGATTTTCATTATACTACAAATCTGTGATTCTCAATGTTTCCTTTCTTGCCAGTTCCATTTGGTATGATTGTGAAACTCTATTAATACACATAAGCCCTTTCATTTCAGAACGTCATTTTGGTTTCCTAATAAATGTTTCATGTAGAACTATGTGATATGATTTACTTTTTCTCCCCCCAAAGCAATCAGTTTTGAAATCCAAAAATATGTCACTATAGTTGACTTTATTCTATACCATTTTGGACTTTAACATATTGTATATAGGAAACCAACTCTCTTCATTTAAAGATTTCTATTTGTGAAGTCCATAATATGGCACTGGGGTAGAACATTAGGAAAGGATGAGATATACTCACTGACTTCAAGCAGTTTTCCGTCTATTACAGAAGAAGCAATTGAATGCAATTCATTTAATATAGGAAATATTTGACAAAGGCCATGTTTTGTTCATTCATTAAAATATATTATACATTTACTATTTTCTGAGCACTATGTGAGATTCTTGAGCTACAGCTATGATGAAGGCAGGAATCTCATAGTGCATTCATTTGGTGGAGATGACAGATGTTTACCAAGAAAGAAATGCAAGAACCAAAGATAGAATATCCTGCATCTGGGCAGTCATTTTGTTCAGTGGTTAAGACTCTGCTTGGGATGCCCATATCCCATACTGAATTGTTTTTAGGCTTCTGTCTTCAGCCTGGCCCCGTCCCAGGTGTTGTGGGCATTTGGGGAAGTGAACCAGTGGATCTCTCTCTCTCTCTCTCTCTCTCTCTCTCTCTCTCGATTTGAAAGGCAAATACATAAATCAAATGAACATTTTAAAAATGTGTCTGCGTTTGGGTCCTAGCTCCACTTCTGATTCCAATTCCCTGCTAATATGGACCCTGGGAGGGAGCAGGTGATGACTCAAGTACTTGGGTCCCTGCCTCTTATGTAGAACATTTACACTGAATTCCAGGCTTCTTTGGCTGAGTCCAGCCTCAGCTGGTGTGGGCATCTGGGGTGTGAATGAGCAGACAGATGGAAAATCTTTTTCTTTCTCTGCTTCTCTGCCTTTCAAGTGAAATAAATAAAAACCTTAGAAAATGAGAAATTGCCTCAAGGTGCTGATGGCCTAATGAAGATGGGCCAGAAAATAAACAACAATGAAGTATTGTGAAACACTCAATAATAGTGGGTGTAGGCAGAACATTAGAAAAAGGATATCATCCTATTTTCCAATCATAGACTTGTTTCTTCTGTTTTATTATAGGCTGCATAAGTATGGGTAATATTTTAGTCCCATGACTATTGGGTGACTAACTACATATTGATTGTAATAGAGTGAAATGACAAGGTAGAGGCAGAAATCATTAATTCTCTCCATTTTTTTCAGGCTTGGCTTTTTTTTAAGTTTTATTTACTTATTCAATAGTCAGATTTACAGAGAGAGAGGAGAGGCAGAGAGAATGCGAGAGAGGTCTTCCATCTGATGGTTCACTCCCCAATTGGCCTCAATGGCCATAGCTGCGCCGATCCAAAGCCAGGAGCTGCGCCCCTCCATAGCCAGGAGGCAGGAACTTCTTCTAGGTCTCCCATGTGGGTGCAGGGGCCCAAGGACTTAGACCATCTTCTACAGCTTTCCCAGGCCATTGTAGAGAGCTGGATTGGAAGTGGAGCAGCCGGGTCTCGAACCGGTACCCATATTGGATGCCTGGTCTGAAACCAGGACGTTAACCCACTGCGCCACAGTGCCGGCCCCCAGACATGGCTTTATGGGAGATAGCATTTGAGATGAGTTCTTCAAGAGAGATTGATTAAAATTCAGGAGAGGTGGATTCCAGACTGAGAAACAAGCATGAGCTAACTCAGAAAGTCAGTAAAGTGTAAGAACTCAGACTGTACAACTAAGGTGTGTTAAGGAAAAGTATTTTCTGAATGCTTTTTTAAGTCTTTATAGGCCTTGTATGCCTTTATAAGAAACTTAGGTTTTATTTTGAAAGTGAACTTCCACATGAAAAGTCAACAAAGGAAAGCAGTAATATATCTTCTGCATGCAAAGAGGTGTGAAATATCCAGAAACAGATGAAAAACACAAGGTAGAGCTCCACAAATTTTCTTAAAATTATGTGTTATGTTAGTCAATTGAGTCTCTAGCTTTTTATTCAAAAATCAAATATCATATAATTGATTAAGTGCTATTGGTTTAACAGAGAGAAAAACTTAAAATAATGTAAATTATTTTGTTGGAAGGAAGGCAGAAAGTTTGTTGGGAAAAGGGAAATTATAAGATGTTGAGTGCAAAAAATTTAAAATCCATACATAGATGTTTTTCATAATATGCATCTCTGTGTACTTTTTGGAGATCCCTTATATGCTGCATGGATTTGAAATTTTTTGCACCAAAATAAACTTATCCTTAATTCAATTTCTAGAATTTTTTCAAAGTATTCATATACATTCACAACTCACAGTAATGTAAGCAGTACAAGTTACTGCTGAAATAAATGACACAATGTACCCAGAAAGTGGTATAACTCTGAGTAGAGTCATTCAGTAAGGATCTGAAGACAGGCAATCTATATCTGGAACCAGCAGTCCATGACATGTTTTGGGTATAGTCATAGTTCTTTGCGGCTTAACTTAGGTGGTGTTTCCTGGAAACAGATTCTAGGATATAAATGCAATGTAATGGTATGTAATAGTATATGGTATGGTATGTAATAGTATATGGTATAGTATGGTAATATATGAGAGATATAGTATGGTAATATATATATATTATGTAATATATATATTATATAATAATATATAGTATAATAGTATCGTAATATATGAGAGAAAGAGAAATTTACCTGTGATGCAGGTGCTGATGACTTGATAAGCTTTGCAGCTAGGAAGATCCTTCGGAGGTAGGCTGAGTTGAGGGACTTGAGCCAGACCTTTAACCATTGAATTAGTTAGTCATTGGCTCTGGGGACCCCTAAGAAAAGATACAACCATGAGAAAGGCAGTTTCCTGCAGTTAGGGGCACGGCCTCGTGATGGACACAGCTGGGAGCTGTCAGAAAGGTTTAACTCTAGATGAGGCCAAGATGGTAGGTGGAAGGAAACTCAACTCCATAGTGAAGAATTTCCTTCTAGCTGTTGCATTATAGGCTAGAGAAAGCCATATGGTATTTTTTTGTGATGAGATGGCATGTTGATTGTAGCTTCAGAAAGTTATTTCTGGTAACAATATAATGGGTGATTTGGTGAAGTGACAGATGCTAAGTGACTATTGTAATAGTTATAGTATTATAGTAATAGTGACTATTGTAATAGTTATAGCCTATTTCAAAATACTTAATGCCCCATTGAAATCTGCATGAGGTTCCCTAAATTTATCCAGTCAGAACAATCTTTGTCTCTATCATTTCCCCCTAACTCTAGCTGTATCTTTATTTTAGTCCCAATCACAACTTGATTCATGTCATCAATAAATGGTTCTCTGTATGCTCCCTGCGGGGCATGAACCCTTCTGAGGTAGTAGCAATATGCTTTTGTCTTTGCATAGGTACAGATTTGAGGCATGAATAGAAGGAGTATTTGGTAAAACTAGTTTGAATTCAACAATACCAGGAAGAAGTGAGGAATTTTTAAATTTGGGTCAATAATTGTAGGCTTGAAGAGAATGGCATTGATGAAGGAGATATTGAAGACATAGACATGTGAAGAATAACTTTTGTGACTACAGTAAAACTTCTATAGAACAAAATTCTTAGTGCATCAAATATAGTGAAACATACTACTTGAGCCAATTTATATTAGCATATTTGTTTGGTACAGTTTCCTGTGCCATTTCTTAGAACACTTTCCCTGTTGACATAAGTTTCTCAGTTTGTTTCTCCAATTTACACATCAAAGAGGAAACATAATTTGCAAGTTATTTCTACCCTTCAGTTGTTTTTTTAACATGCCTGCCTGAGGCTTTAAAGATCAGGTAATATTCTGCCTTACTGAAACACTGATTTTGTAAGATGGCTTTCTGCTCATATTCCAAATGAATGCCCCAAATTCCTTTGCCAACTCTGTGAAGGTTGTACGAACCTGGAAGGCTGTCAAGAGTTCCAGAATGTTAAGAGTGAAAGTATTTTCCTGTCTCAGCACATGATTTAGTCAAGAGAAGACATGGCATATGAAAGTCTAAATATCTTGGAAACGTAAGAAAGTTTTTGATTCAAATGGATAGTTTTCCAAGACTGAGAGGGAGATTTTATCTGTGAAAAAAGGCATTATAACATAGTGGCAGAAGCATGGGATTGGGTATCAGACATATAAACTAATCTGCTGTTTCATGGGCAATTTAATGTCCTTATGTTGTATTTTTCTCTTCATGAAGGAAGTTGAAATAGTGTTACTTCCTGCTGTAGTCAGCTCACAGGGAAGATTATAAGGATACAATCACATGAACATGGTTTCTTCATTGTAAAATGCTGTGTATGTCTTAATTTGTGTAATAGCTTCGCCAAAATTTTTGCTTAAAAATGTGAAACAACCCATAATTAGAGAAATAGACATAAATACAAGAATACATTGTGTTTGTTCTCTGGTTAGTTATAATGAGAGCAAAAATGTGATAACTGCTTTACCCTCTAACTAGTCACTATGCTAAGAATAATCTCATTTAATGCTTCTACAAAGCCTATAATGAAGGTAAAATATTTTTTTTCCTTTTTATAGATGAGGGAACTGTAATATATACAGGGAAATAAAATAATCTTCAAAGATAATTTAAATGGCAGATAATAGCTATTTGACTTTGGAATCTAAGCTGCTAATATTTTCCAATATACTGTATTATTGCATAAAGAACTAGAGAGTGGTGGAGTGGTTACTTGTGAACATGTGTTGGGTTATGTCTGTGTATTTATGTATAGAAATATAAATAAATGTTTATAACAAGGAAAGATGCTAATCAGAAAGGTATGCTGCCACAGACAGAAGTGTATATAACTAAAGATAATAAACATACAGCATAATTTTCTCTTATTTGGAGTAGTGAATTTTGAAAATCATCTACTATGTGTGAAGCACCATGTTCCATGTTCTAAAGAAGTGCTGTCTCATAGAAATGTACTGTGAGTCTCATGTGTAAGGTAAAATTTTTTGGTAGTCACATTAAAAGAGTAAAAATAAGCAGGTGAAATTAATAACAATACTAGATAAGTGGGTTCTTCTAAGAGTTCAAAGAAAATACATATTATGAAAAATCTATGGATTTCAAAATTTTTGAACTAAAATCAACTTTTAATTTCATTTTGCATGAACTTTTAAAGTTTCTGGGGCTGGTGCTGTGGTGTAGTGAGTAGGGCTGCTGTCTGCAGTGCTGGCATCCTATGTAGGTGCCAGTTCCAGTCCCGGCTGCTCCACTTCCAATCCAGCTCTCTGCTATGCCCTAAGAAGGCAGTAGAAGATGGCCCAAGTCCTTGGGCCCCTGCACCAACTTGGGAGACCTGGATCCTGGCTTCACATCAGCACAGATCTGGCTGTTGATGCTATCTGGAGAGTGAAGGAAGGAGCAGATGGAAGACATCTCTCTCTCTCTCTCTGCCTCTGCCTCTCTGTAATTCTGCCTTTAAAATAAAATAAACAAATCTTAAAAAAAGTTTCCTTGTTTATTAGATGCTTTAACTCCCCATCTACTTTGCAGACACAAAGGAAAAAAAAAATTCATAGAAAATGTATTTGCCATCCTATTTTACGAAAGCCAGGCCCAATCTTCAGTTTTAAAAGGTTTTCTTTGAAGATTTGTGTGTCTGCATATATTTATTTGAAAGGCAATGTGAAAGAGTGAAGGAGATTCAGAGAGACCCTTCACCCACAGCTTTACTCCACAAATGTCTGCAACAGCTGGGCCTGGGCCAGTCTGAAGTCAGGAGCCTGAACTCCATCCTGGTCTCCCATGTGGGAGGCAGGGACCCAAGTACTTGGGCCATCATCTGTTGTCTTCCCAGGTGCAGAAGCAAGAAATTGAATTGGAAATAGAGTGGTTGGGATTTAAACTAGCATTTTTACAAGGAATATGGACCTTCCAAATCTTATCTCTGGCTAAACTGAGGTTGAAGTAAGTGAAAAATCCAGTTAGTTCACAGTGAATATCTTGTGACTGTGACATGTAGTAGCAAAACAACTCATTACCACCTGTGGTTACCATTAAGGAGGTGTCCAATAAAGGTAAATCTTTGAGATATCACTTTGATATAACAGTAGAACAGATTTAAGGCCATATGATTTAAAGGCCGCATGGCAAAATGTTTGCTTCTAATGGAAATGCATAAAGATAGAGATAGAATGGGCTAAAGTTCAAGATTTTTGGCTAAAGATCTGAACTAAAAGTTATTTCTATTTTTGTGCTAAAATAATTTATTTTCATTTGTAGCTGCAGTGTTGACAATCAAATGCAAAATGTGAAAATGCAGACTGTAAAATAAATTCATTTGAGTTCACAGAAATTCTAGGCCTATCATATGAAAGTAGTTTTTGAATAAGAAGCAATAGAAAATCATGAGAAATGAATACTGGATGAAATCAGAAGATATGTATAAAGATTTTAATGCTCTTTGGGCTGTAACTCTCCCTGGCCTCCCTTGCGACTTTTAACTATCCACATTTTGTGTTGAATAAGCCTATTTTATCCTTGATTTGTAGATAAGAATTCACTTGTTCTTGGAGAAAATTTCCTTGCAAGGGAAGCCAGTTCTTCTGAAGACCTGACTGAACCCTGATGTTTACAAACACTGTTAGAATTGTGGAATAGAATATAAATAAAGGCCAGATCCAAACTTAAACTATAAAGAGAAGATTTCATCCCAAAGAAATGGAAAGAATTGGACAGTTTTTTTTTTTTTAAACAAAAATTAAGGAAAGGCATGGTGGAAGATATTCTGAGAGTATCTGCAAGAAAGAAAGAACATTATATCAGATTGAAGTTAACAATCAATTAAATCAGAGTGTTTTCATGACTGAATGGCTAAAACCTGGATTGAAATATAACCGATGATAAATAAAATTGAGATGCCAAAGATTCCTTGGCAAATGTGTAGGAAAGATAAAATGGCTGGAATAAATTAATCATTTGGATCTACTCACTTATCCACACTTGTTAAGAGGATTCTGAAGATACTCTCTTCACCAAAGACTTGATAAACACATTGGTTACAGGGGTGTAAAGTTTTTTGAAAAATCCTTTAGTATTTTAAATGTTGGAGTGAAACTTTGCAGTTGGAATGATCTCCCTGACATCAATGGGGAGTGAGGATCTTAAGGTATCAAAAGCCATACAGGGGTATTTAAAACCCAGAGGGAAGGTTAGTGTGGCTACAATGATAGGCAATCAGAAAGCCCTGCTCTCAGAGATCAGTAGTGATAACCAAAGAGTACACAGGACAGGGAGTGGGGGGCAACTTAATCTTGGGATATCTATGCTCTGGTAGATCAAGAGAATAAAATTCTCAGATCTAAATCAGTTCATAGAATTGGGGCTCCTAGACTAAATGAATGCTTGAGGAAGGGTGATCTAGAACCACCTCAAGTACATTCCGTGAATCTGCATTCTAGCCTACCTCAAACACATCTGCAGTCATGGACCAAATAATTATTAACTAGATATCAGGAACAGATGCAAAATTTTTGTAGCCTATTGTTCTCTGGCTCCAACCTAACAATTATACCAGGGCATCCAGAGGACAATTGTACTCCACTAATAGGATCACTGATACCTCAGCTACATTCTGTGGTTGTTTCTCTGAGTTGCTTATTGCATGACACTGTAAATATGGAAACACTGAGAAGGGTGTGGTCTGAAGTGACTGATCTTATCCATAAAGGGTGAGTAGAACTTCTACTGTACTATGGAATCGGGGAAAGTGTGGATGAAGGCAAATGATCCTTAGGGCCCCTCATACCTCCATGTCTTTAGTAAAATTTGATCGAAGACGTTTACAATCTTTTTTTTTTTTTTTTGACAGGCAGAGTGGACAGTGAGAGAGAGAGAGACAGAGAGAAAGGTCTTCCTTTACCATTGGTTCACCCTCCAATGGCCACTGCGGCTGGCGCGCTGCGGCCGGTGCACCGCACTGATCTGAAGGCAGGAGCCAGGTGCTTCTCCTGGTCTCCCATGCGGGTGCAGGGCCCAAGCACTTGGGACATCCTCCACTGCACTCCCGGGGCTCAGCAGACAGCTGGCCTGGAAGAGGGGCAACCGGGACAGAATCCGGCGCCCCGACCGGGACTAGAACCTGCGGTGTCGGCGCTGCAGGTGGAGGATTAGCCTATTGAGCCGTGGCGCCGGCTGACTTTTACAATCTTATACATTCTAGATAACCAAGGCCTAAACTCCCTTAGGAATATTCTGGGATTGAAACAACTCAGTAATTTATCAGATTATGGCTTGTTTACATTTTAAAAAAGATTTATTTATTTATTTGAAAGTCAGAGTTACACAGTGAGGAGAGGCAGAGAGAAAGAGAGAACAACGTCTTCCATCTAATGGTTCATTCCCCAATTGACTGCAACGGCCAGAGCTGCGCTCATCTGAAGCCAGCAGCCAGGAGCTTCTTCTGGTTTTCCTACGCAGGTGCAGGGGCCCATGGACTTGGGTCATTTCTACCTAGGCCATAGCAGAGAGCTGAATTGGAAGCAGAGAAGGCAGGTCTTGGATCGGCACCCATATGGGATGCCGGAGCTTCAGGCCAGGACCTTAACCAGCTGCGCCACAGCGCTGGCCTCTGTATTGTTTATTTTTGAGAGGCATTTTGGGTCATACAAGAGATATTTGTATTAAGTTAAATAGAACCTTTCTTTTTAAAGATTTATTTCATTTATTTGAAGGGCAGAGTTAGAGATTTTTTTAATTTTATTTATTTATTTATTTTTTTATTTTTGACAGGCAGAGCGGACAGTGTGAGAGAGAGAGACAGAGAGAAAGGTCTTCCTTTTTGCCGTTGGTTCACCCTCCAATGGCTGCTGCGGCCGGCGCATCGTGCTGATCCGAAGCCAGGAGCCAGGCGTTTCTCCTGGTCTCCCATGCGGGTGCAGGGCCCAAGGACTTGGGCCATCCTCCACTGCCTTCCCGGGCCAAAGCAGAGAGCTGGCCTGAAAGAGGGGCAACCGGGACAGAATCTGGTGCCCCGACTGGGACTAGAACCCAGTGTGCCAGCACCGCAAGGTGGAGGATTAGCCTGTTGAGCCACGGCGCCGGCCAAGTTAGAGGTTTTCCATCCTCTGGTTCATTCCTGAAATGGGCATAACAGTCGGGGCTAGGATGGGTCTCCCATATGCTTGCAGGGGCCCAAGCACTTGGGCTGTCTTCCGCTGCTTTTCCCAGGTTCATTAGCAGGGAGCTGAATCAGAAGTGGAGCTGGGGCTGGCGTGTGGTGCAGTATGTTAATCCTCTGCCTGTGGCACTGGCATCCCATATGCGTGCCGGTTCTAGTCCCAGCTGCTCCACTTCCAATCCAGCTCTCTGCTAAGCGGTAGATGATTCAAGTGCTTGGGCCCCTGCACCTACATGGGAGACTCTGAAGAAGCCCCTAGCTCCTGGCTTTGGATCAGCTCAGCTCTGGCCATTATAGCCATCTGGGGAGTGCGCCAGTGGATGGAAGATCTTTCTCTCTGTCTCTCCCTCTCACTGTCTGTAATTTTCCCTCCCAAATAAATTTTTAAAAAATCTTAAAAAAAAAAAAAAGTGGAGCAGCTGGGACTCAAACCACCACCCAACTGGGATGCCTATGTTGTGAGTTGCAGCTTTACCCGGTACACCACAATGCCTGCCCCAATGGAAGCTATTTTTGAGGAAAAGCTAATAGGAAAGAGGGAACATATAGGTAATAGCCAAACCATATTTTTTTTCTATTAATTAATTAAATATGGTATCTTGTTTGAGGGAATCCTCTATGTGTGGGACTTAGTGAAAGCGGAGCTCCTGTTCCCACTGAGAAAGCCTTCTAGAGACAAATATTTTCTTTCTTTAATTCTTGGCAATGAGACATTGGCACATGATCAATTCTTGGTTTCTCCCCGGGGGATAATGCATCCTGAGGAAGTGACCCAGGGACATACAATAGTTTTATGTCTCTTACCTCATTGAAGTCCTTTCTGTGCCAAGGACACATGGAGTATTTCCAGCCACTATCTACAGAGACTGAAACTCTGGTCTCTTGGGAGGTGTGGGGAAGGGTGATTGTTATCTGGCCACAAGTAGTCAGATGATTTCTTCTCCACATAGACTTCCATTCCTGGTATTCTCAGCCCAGTGTCTCATGAACTCTGGGGCCTACAAGTGTCTTGTGGTTCCTTCAAGGTCAATCAATTTGATTGTGTTGGTCATCTCAAAGTGCAGCTAACTGCATTTATACCTCTCCCATTTAGCCAAATTGATAATGACTCCTGTATATTTCATCTTCCCAAACTTGGTTGAAATGTTTCATCCACTGAGCTCTTCTATATGTTTTTTTTTTTGACTTGATACACTTTTTTAATTTTTTAAATGCCATTCTGGAAGAACTTCCGGAGGCAAAAGAGATAAATATATCTTGTCCATATGTCAATGTTTCCTTTGGTGATCCTTACAAATCATCCTCTTTCAATGCTGAGAATAGGCACAGCAGGAAGACAAGGTTGTTAACATCTCTCCAGGGATGATGTGAATAATAGCACTATGCTTTAAAGAACTGGGCTGCATCATTACTTACACAGTTGCACTGCCAATGATAGTATGGAAGCTCCCTTTCCACCCCTTTTCCTTTTTTTAGTAGGAGATGTTAGGATGGTTAGGGACACTTTTGCATCAGTTTGACTAATGTTCATGTCTGTCTAAATTTTGCTTTCTAATTTAGTCAATAAGACAAGAAAATTCAGCATATGGATGTGCCAAAAGTTTCATAGGAAAATTATTTAAATGGGTTCGTTCTATGTTTAACATACTCAGTCAAATACTTTTGCAGAATTGTTTTCCTATTTAAAGTAAGAGAACTTAATGTTCTTTCATATGGCTCAAGTTGGAAGTATATGTGCTAACCCTTTCTATCCTTTTTCTTATTGCCTATCTAAAAAGCAATGAACTTAAAAATTACACTGAATCTGAAATTCAGATATTTTCATGCTAAGATTAGGACTTAAGATTGTTTCCAAATATCACTATTCTGATTGAATTTATGACCTTTTGGTGCCATGGACTATTTTCCTTTTGACAACTTTGCCCTAGACTCTGATCTCTCTATAGTTGGCCTATGAGATTTGAAAGAGAAAAAGCTTTAGTAAAACACAGAGACAGTGCCTGTAGTCAAGGGATACGACCTCAGGCAGAAAAGAAGAGGGGAAAAAAGGACTACATCAGTTTCTGCTTCCAAGAAAAGCTGGTTGCTGTTTTGATAACAGTAATGTCCCTTTAGTTCAAAGTTACCAGCTATCAAAACAAGTTGCAGTACATAGCAGACTAACTCCTTTCCATTACAGAGAAGCAGATCCTAGGGTAATTGAGTCCAAATAAAAATATATTTACAGAGAAAACTAGGCACATGAAAAGCAAGCAGAATCAGTTTTTCAAATGTTCAGGCCAAAGGAACATTCATATCCCTACTGTTTATATTCCTAGGACTGAGAAACGCTTAGAGAAATTGTATCAGAAGAAATAAAATTCTGAAGATGACATACCAAAGAGAGGATAATATAAAGGAATCTTCTATCAACGGAAAACACAGAATTGCTGCATCCCATGTGTTCATTGTTCAGCAAAGCAGCTCTGCTCCACACTCAGTATGAGGTTTGAGTAGGAAGTATTATTGTCTGGCATCAGAGCCAGGGCAGGATCCAGCTTGAACCTCCAAGTCATTTCACAGGGAAATGTGAAATCGCTGAACAATGTGGGTGGGCAGTGGACCCAACCTGACTCTCATTTATTGTATAAACATAGACTTGGGCAGTTGTACTCCTGAAAGCCTTAGCAGTGGCATTGCCAAGGTATAGCACTTGGGTGAGAGGGGATTTGATCCTATCATAAATCTCCATGAGCAGCCCCCTCCAGGGCATCCCTCATAAACCTACAATCTAAGTAATCTAAGTAAAATCAACTGTACTTGCTTTGCAATGTAGCTTCAAGACAAACCAATTATCCTCCACTTCCAAAATCCTTCCACCACTAAGTCCTTTCCATAGAGAAATTCAGGAGCTGCCACCCCACTACATATTAGTCCAAATGCTAGGATTATGTGCGATGTTGATTCTTGCTGAAACCAGAGCATGAGGGGCCTCTTTGCTCCCCAGTCCTCCTGTATCATTGTTTCACTTGCTGGCAGCTGGAGAAGGTAAAGAAAGCCATATTGCTGTGCAGTATAAAAGATGACTTCTTAAAGATGTGCAGACAGCAAAACCCATGCTAAAGCAATTGTAAAAACAAGACAAAGCTGAAAACAATTAGCAATCTATTTATACATGTAAAAACTGCACAATGATTTTTTTTTAGTGTATGGATTGGACAGCTCTCAAATTTTTCTTCACAAACCTCTTGGCAAGGAGGGATATATTCTGGTCTAAGCGAAGGAAAATCATACCAGGAGGGCTCACAAGTACGTGAAGTAGATGTACATGGGTGAGGCATGCTCATCTTAAGTCAAATGCACATTTCCAAAATGTATTATGTAGAGAATAACAGAAAGAGATTCACACCACTTTTTCATTACATTGCATGGTTGCATTTTCTAATTATGGTATTTGTCACTGCAAACAGTGAAAAGGAAATGCTTATAAAATAAATACACTCTAAGACTGTGAATTTCTGATATATATTTGAATCAGAACATGTGAGCTGAAATTCCCTTCTGTATAGATATTTGCCATCACTTGAAAAAAAATATGTGAAAGATACTCTTTTAGGTACTATGTATAAATAGATCCAAAGTATTTAAGACTGGAAAGAATCTTAAAATCTAACAACCATATCTTCTCTGGAGAGACCTAAAGTATTCAGAACACTTAAAGTCTGTGTCTATGTGAACACAGTGATAGTCACTGCTATAAATAAGACATCTCAGATAAAAATAGAATATGTTCAAGGAATTATGATAGTACTGATATGGTAGAGCTTGAAATTTACAAAGATGCCAGATGCTCAGTTGGAGCAGATGATCAGAACTGTTTTTCTTATTTATTATTTATTTCTCTCAAAATATACTTACTTTCTCTATGGGGCCAGTGCTGTGGCTCAGCGGGTTAACGCCCCGGCCTGAAGTGCTGGCATCCCATATGGGCACCAGTTCTAGTCCCGGCTGCTCCTCTTCTGATTCAGCTCTCTGCTATGGCCTGGGATAGCAGTGGAAGATGGCCCAAGTCCCTGGGCCCCTGCACCCACGTGGGAGACCCGGAGGAAGCTTCTGGCTCCTGGCTCCTGGCTTCGGATTGGCACAGCTCCGGCCGTTGCAGCCATCTGGGGAGTGAACCAGCAGATGGAAGACCTCTCTCTCTCTGTCTTACCTCTCTCTGTAACTCTGCCTGTCAAATAAATAAAATAAATCTTAAATATATATATATACTTTCTCTGGCCACAACATTGTAGCCAGTTTCATAGTTTCCCATCCTCATAGTATGAAACTCTCTGGAGTATTTGGGTTTCCATTTTTTTCAACTGCAACTTGGGCTATTGGCATACATTTTCATAAACTGTCATTTAACTGGAAAAAACTCCTGGTTGGAAGTACCTGGAGTGTTTTTATATATGAAGCATTATTTACTTATTAAGCCTTATATATAATTTCAGTATGAACTACTGAGTTCATATTACTGTTTACAGAAGATAGAGGTTGGTCTAAAAACACCAGGAATAGAATGGACTATATTTGATGTGTGAGATAATACTAATGGAGCAAGTTGAGGCAATGATGCTAACTAAGTAGAGGGGTCCACATAGTCTTGCACAGAGTTGGGGGGTATCCAAGAGGTGCTCATGATCTTTTGATCATGGGAATTTTCATGATGCAAATAGTGAGGAGACTTATCTAGGAAGAAGGTAAAGATGAAAGAACTTTATTGAGGACTGAAATTGAAATGACCCCCGCACCCCCCAGCTAACAACCGATAGGAAGGGGAGGCTTAGGGAAGTTCTTCCATAGACAGCTGTTGGCTCTCTCAACCCACAAGACAGCTTACTCCAGGGGGTATGTTCCAATATAAATTTTATGAAGAGACCCCATGATCTGGCATCCTGCATTGGCATGAAATTGAACTCACTCACAGGATCTTAACCTTCTCTGCCAAGAGAGTCATCATCTGAATGGGAAAACCTTTGCAAAATTTTCCCTTAATCTTACAAGAATGACTAATTTTAGATGTATCACAAGGAAGTGTTTTGTTCCAAACACAGTTCCTAGAAATATTGGGGCATTCCAGTCCAACAGATGAAAACTTTCCTCACAAGAACCAAACCAGCATGCTCTGGCAGCTTGACAACAAATCCAGATTGCCTAGTTTCAAGAAGATTGGAAGGTGGGGATCAAAAACAATGGACGATTCCCAGATTGCCGTGTGGATTATCTTGATTGTAGAATATTTACAGCAAAATTTCAATCCCAAGAGTTCTCTTCCTCATCACTCTTGGACTCCTCCTTTCTCTCTGCTCTCACTTGTTAAATAAAAGCACATTTCATCATTAGACTAAACAAACCCTAGTTGAACATTTAAATCTATCACATAATTGTGACAATGTAAAATGCAACTTATGGGTTTTACAGTTTATATATATTTTACAGTGTGTAGCAAATTTTAAAAATTTAAAATTAAGTTAAAAATTTTTTATTTATAAATGTATGTCTTATTGGGAAGGGAGTTGAACTGAAGATAGAAGCCTAGGACTAGTTATAGCTTTCCCAATGACTGATGCAGATCAGTTACTTCAGCTTTCTGTTTATTCATCTGTATAATGAGATAATTTGACCTTGTTATCTGTAAGCTCTTTCCCAGAACTAAATTTTTTGATTCTTATTATATGAGGAATAACCAGAATATGTCAGAAATCATCAGAATATAAAGTGGTATTCACTATGTGTTGAATGAGTACTATCAGATAAGCGTAATGAGGTCATTTCTTGCCACAGTGCTGAAGTACATTCATGGAGGTGATCTGAAGTAGAACTTGAAAAGTGGCCAGGATTTAATGTGTGAGTTTCAGAGCACTTAAGACCCTGGGGTGTGGTACAAGTTAATGTACAGAGGAAGGAAAGCTCAGCTCATGGCATGATGAGACATCACGAAGTAGACCGAAGAGCATGAAGGAATTCTTTTAGGAGAAGTGGGCATGATATTTGAAGATCAAATTATGAAGCCTTTGGTGCTTGGATTTATAAAGGTACTTCAGAAAGTTAATGGAAAATGGAATTTTCAATAAGCTTATTTTGGCATAAAAATGGAAATCCATGTGTAGATTCTTCATAATATACATTTCCCACAAATTTTTTGAAGTGCCCCCATATAAAATTTATCTACAACCTTACAAGTTGGGTGGGTGGGGATTTACATGGGACAAAAAAAGTTTTTGTAAAAGAGGAAAGTGTTTCTCCTTTACTGTTACATATTAGCTTCTATTTTCTTCCAAAAGCATGAACAAATAATAGTTGATTTTTTTTTAATCCCATATCAGGACAATGCATTGAGGAGGATCTTGGGACTTCTTAGACTTCTACATTAAATCAAATGTCCCCATGTTGTTGTTTAATATAATTTATCTGATTAATCAGAAGTCCACCAGGGGATTTGTCCTGTGTCATACGCTACTTAAAAGTTATTTATTCCTCAAGTAGTTCACATGTGCTCATAGCCCTCCACTGGGTTCTTGGAATGACAGATAAATCCATCACATTCTGGAGCTACTCTCTGTCTATTTACTTCTTTGGCTGAGCATGTTTTTCTGATCTTGTATTTTGTATGAGTTTTGCATATTTTCTTGGCAATGATAAAGAAAAGAGATTTCAGGACACATCCACATAGTTTAATAGTTATCAGAACTTCTTATTTGCCTCAGGGAATAATTTGTAGCCAACCCCATTCCCTATCACTTGTGTTAGCAAATAAATCCTCATGTTCATAGAATAAATTCCAAATATGTCAATTTAAATAGTGATTTGTTAACTTAAACCATTTTATTTGCATTATTCTCTCTAGAATACACAGATTCTGAATTTTGGAAAACTCTCTGACTTTTGTTGGGCAAACGATGAGCGAGTGAGCAGGCATTGTAGAGTAAATACAGGAGACCATCAGTCAGGTTCAGGGATGCTCAAGGAAGAAGATGAAGATGGATCTATCCATTTGTATTTTATTTGAAAGGCTCACTATACCCTCAGATTATTTAACAATAGTCTTTTGGTGATTTCATTTCTATTGTGAGCCTCTCCATGATTTTTACTTTGAATTGACTTCACTTGTATAAAACATGAAGTACCTGGGACTGACATTCTGGCGTAAGGAGTAAAGCTGCCATTTGCAGTGCTGGCATCCATTATGGGTGCCAGTTCGAGTCCTGGCTGCTCCACTTCTGATCCAGCTGTCTGCTATGGTCTGGGAAAGCAGAAGAAGATGGTCCAGGTCCTTGTGTCCTTGCACCCTGTGGTAGACCCAGAAGAAGCTCCTGTCTCCTGGTTTTAGATCAGCGTAGCTCCAGCCTTTGCAGCCATCTGGGGAGTGAACCAGTGGATGGAAGACCTCTCTCTCTCTCTTTCTCTCTCTCACTCTCTCTCTCTGCATCTCCTTCTCTTTCTGTGTAACTCTGACTTTCAATAAATAAATAAATCTTTAAAAATAATATGAAGTACCTTGAAGATCCTGCAATGTGTTGGCATTGCTCCTAGGGAGTCTGGATGTCACACTTTTCAGAAGACCTTAAAAGGATTAAACTTTTTTAAATTCAGAGATCTGAACTTTTTAAGGTATGTAAAAGCATAATAGAATTTAGTAGGATGATTATCTTTGGCAGCGTGGTAGAAATTTTTTGCACTGCGAGTTCTTCAACTGCACAAGTACTCACAATTCCAGGCCTAGAACTCATGATTTTGGAAGTTTGTTTCTGTTTTAAAGGATACTTTGGAGTCTATTTTCTTTTGTGGTCTACTCAAAATCCTGAGAGAGAGTCCAATATATCTTTATGAGCATTGCATTCAACCAGGTTTCCTTTACTGATTAGATTTGCTGACTGTAATTGATTATCAGAGAATTCTATAAGTCATGCTTGAAATTGTCAATAATACCTGACAATTTGATTTAGCAGGCTGAGAAAATGGTCATTGTTGGGTGACTCCTCAAGTGGGAAACTCTGACACACATCCTGACTCAAACTGCCCATTGTTGTCATGCTGCCCCTGGACTTCCTACTTACACCAGCACTATGCCTCATCACAGCTCAGTAGCAGTCCCAATTTCTTAATGTTTTTTCTTTCTCATACTAGGGCTCATCTGTCACCTTTGTGTACCATGTATGCTAATTATCTAAGTCCTCTGGAAAATTGAAATATGAATATACTTATATACTTTACCTCTTCTTGGAACTTTCCCAGGCCTACCAGTTAGGTTAGATTCCTTTTGTCATACATGTTCATCAATTGCTGCACCTGCAAGGCACCTTCCCAAGTTTTAATGAAGCATGCATGTCACTGCATGTGGGTTCTCTATCCCAAGAGAGCACAGATGTAAGCATTTAAGGTGCAAACTCTGAAACCAGATCACATGAATTCAAGCCCACACCTATTTCTAGGGAGTTAATTATTCTGTGTGCTTTATTACTAAAACAGGGACAGTGGTAGTTCCCAACACAGAGGGTTACTGCGAGGATTAAATTAGTTAATGTACAGAAAGTATGTGGAAGAGTTTGCTGGAGTAAATGGTCAGTAGGTACTATTTTATTATGACTACTATGGAATATGGAACTTCAACAGTGGTGATGGCTGACATCAAGCAAATAAAAACAAGCCTGGTTTCCAAAGGCTCATTATTCTGGCTAAGGAAATTGAAAATTGGGAAGGAATGTATTTCTCAAATGTTTCATGAAAACATTTGGAATCTGTAGTGAATTTTACAATTTTTCAAGGAGTGTGGACATGATCATGGTTGGTTTTCACATCATTCTAGAGCAGGCACGGGAAATATCGACACACCTCTTCAGCAGATGAGAGACTGAAAAGATAGGACAGAGTAAATGATTTGACCAAGGTTTGGGTTCCAGGTCATGGTTCAGAATTCAGTTCCTCTGAAATGTGGCCCAAGATTTTTGTATCACTCCCTGACTGCTGTAAAAGGTTGGCCTCAGATTCAAAACTTAATTTTTCTACTTTTATTATTATTATTATTATTATTATTATTATTTGACAGGCAGAGTGGACAGTGAGAGAGAGAGAGAGAGAGAGAAAGTTCTTCCTTTGCCGTTGGTGCACCCTCCAATGGCCGCCGCGGCCGGCGCGCTGCGACTGGCACACCACGCTGATCCGATGGCAGGAGCCAGGTGCTTATCCTGGTCTCCCATGGGGTGCAGAGCCCAAGCACTTGGGCTATCCTCCTCTGCACTCCCTGGCCACAGCAGAGAGCTGGCCTGGAAGAGGAGCAACCGGGACAGAATCGGTGCCCTGACCGGGACTAGAACCAGGTGTGCCGGCGCCGCAAGGCAGAGGATTAGCCTATTGAGCCACGGCGCCGGCTTACTTTTATTATTTTATAATTATATGAGTGTGCTTTTAAAAGTGTTTGGAAAATGAAATTGCAGTCTCATTTTATTTTGGTGCAAAATCTTTTGAAATCTGTGCAGACATGGGGGTCTTCAAAAAGTCATGAAAGATGCATATTCTGAAAAAAGTTATGCATATATTTCAAATTTTTTGTATAAAATATACTAACCCTTTAACTCAGTTTTTCCACAAACTATTCAAAGTCACCTCATATTCACTCTGGTTATGCATACTTTAAGAGTATGTATTGGGTGGGTAGTACTACTGATTGATAAAATGTTCTGTATATCATTGATTTTCTGTCCATATTTGAGTTACTGAGTTTTAGGTAGTAGGATATAGGGATGAACAAGACCTAGTTGTTGATCTCAAGGAATTCATGTTAATTTGGGGAATACAGATAGGAAATGAAGGAAAATATAGTATGACAGATGTGAATAATATAGGGACACACTTACCATAAGAATGTATGTATTCAGCCAGTAACTTAGCTTGGAGTGGGGAAAGGGCAGTGTAAGGAAACACATCTGAACTCAGTTCACACTGAGTTTAGTAATTGGTCAATATTGATATTAAAGAGCTCACATGAATTAAAACTTTATATGCCAGGGATTGTTCCTAAATCTTATGCATGCATTAATAAACAAGAAAGAAATGAAGCATTTTTAAGGTGTTGTAATAACTTTGAACATGGAAATTTTAAGATGAGTCTGTTCACTCCCTCCATCATGAGTGCCAGCACTGTCTCTTCTGAAAGACTGATGAACCATCTCAACTGCCTGCCCTTTCCACTCTTATTCTAGTCCAAGCTATTTCCCGAAGTTTGGACAAAATTCACTTATTAAATGATAAAATGTATGCAACTCTCCTGTTCAAAACCCTCAATGAATTATTACTTTATTTAGAAGCCCCAAATTTTCTGCAAGAGCTATAAGAACTTGCAAAATATTGCCTATTCCCAAATGTCATTCCTTTCTTTCCTTCCCTCCCCTCTTTCTCTCCATTTCTTTCCTTTCCTTCTCTCTCTCATTTTCCATTCCATTCTCTTACCTCCCAATGCTACCTTTCCAAGTCACTATATACAGTGCATAAAACACTGTTACACTGAAATGATAATATGTGATTCTTTAAAAAAGGAAATAGTTTCATGGCCAGATAGTGTGGAAAATATAGGTTCAAATGAGATCACTGTAAATTTTGCATTATTCTCTGTTCTAACCTTATAACCAAACATTTTTTAAAGGTGATTCTTTCTTTCTTTTCTTTTCTTTTTTTTTTTTTTTTTTTGACAGGCAGAGTGGATAGTGAGAGAGAGAGACAGAGAGAAAGGTCTTCCTTTTTGCCGTTGGTTCACCCTCCAATGGCTGCTGCAGCCGATGCATCGTGCTGATCCGAAGCCAGGAGCCAGGCGTTTCTCCTGGTCTCCCATGCGGGTGCAGGGCCCAAGGACTTGGGCCATCCTCCACTGCCTTCCCGGGCCACAGCAGAAAGCTGGCCTGAAAGAGGGGCAACCGGGATAGAATCCGGTGCCCTGACCGGGACTAGAACCCGGTGTGCCAGCGCCGCAAGGTGGAGGATTAGCCTGTTAAGCCATGGCACCGGTCAAGGGTGATTCTTATGTGAACACCCTTTTAAGGCAAGCTTTATGGAATGTCCATGCTAAAGAAGAGCCATATTAAGAAGATAATTGGATTCAGAAGGTCAGCAAGTTTAGAAGCTCCTACATCTTATATTCAGGAGAAATGATGTAGGGAATAGGGTCAGTGAAAGCTCATGAAAAAGACTCATGAAATCTTAAGAGTATAATCAATTTTACCTTCTGTATTCAATAATGAGGGCATCTATCACATTTTCAAACTGAGTTCCAAGTATAGAAATTGAGTCACTCTTTTAAGTTAATTAATTCCAATAAGGATTTATTGAGAATCTACTAGGATGAGCCCATAATTGGAAAGTTTCCTTGGCAGAGAACAGCACCAGGATGAGAGAATTATAAAACTTTCATGTTTTCCAATCAGAAAGGGTGGTACTATATTGATATGAACTTGGGTGGCCATTCATATGTTCCCATGAATCAGAAATTATATTTGCCAATTGTTAATCTGTTGCAAAATTAATAACAACACATGTGTGATGAGTACCACTTCATGGGTTTTATGTTTACAAAAGAGAAAAAAGGAATTATAAAATCAAAAGTTTATAAGACAAGCAAAAGTAAACAGATCTAGTCAATATGTTAGCTCTATATTAAATGGTTCAAGAACTCAGAGAAAGAATTGCCAGAGAGCTGCTATGGTCTAATGCTAGTGGAGATTTATTTTCTTTTTGTGTTTTGCTTTTCTCTCTTAAACTTTCTGTAATTCTATGTGCTGAAATTTTAGGATGTGAGAAGTGGGACAGTTATTCTAGAATAATTCCTCAACAATACAAAGCCTCTTTGTAGGGGGCCTGTCTTTCCTTTTTCTATTATTTCTAATGCTACCAAACACATTCTCCTCAGAGATGAAACAATAATTTAAATGAAATAAGTAACAAATAGTTTTGAAACTGTATGTTCACCTATTCAAAGAAAGTCCTGTTCTTAGACTACTTCCATTACTATCAGAAGCCAGTACAACCTTGACCATAAGCATGGACAGACCCATGTTCATGAAAAACCCTATGACAGATGGCTAAGGGGCTGCAGCTATTTAAAAGTCAGTCCTAGCACAAATTATAGGTGCTTTGCTTTTTCTGGATCCTTTAAATAAATAAAAGAAGCTGTAGATTAGATTGGCAAAAGACTCATTGAAAATTTGGTTGTGTTCATGGTGCCTGGCCTTACACATAGGGGTTAGGAAGAAAGGCATCTTACAGCTAATTGCCCAAAAAATATTTAAAATTAGGTTCTTATAAGGAAGAGTCAAGTCTCTTTTTATCTTGCCACTTTGACGCAAACTCAAAATGAGATCTTGTTGTTTGTGACTTGCGAACTGTCTACATTTTAGACATTCAGATGGTTAGTATGATCATCTGGTTTCTCTCCCACACGCAAACAGATTTTTTTAAAAAAAATTTCATAGAAAGAAGGCCCAAACTTATTTGTGTTTACTCAAACTATTATTTTATAAATGGAGGGTGTATCTGGTCCCAAGAAAAGATAGCTCTTGCCAGGAACAAACAGAACCCCATAAAAGCAATTTGCAAAAAAGTAATGTGTTGGGCTTGGGATATGGTCTTTGCACTTGCCAAAGAAATTAGTAGGAAGGGTTATAAATAAGTCACTTAGGCTTTGTGCCTTTTCTGTGAAATAACCTTCTCCATTTCTTCCACTAAGATTCTGTGGAGTTCGAATTAGGAAATGCATGTAAAAGTTGCTTGTGAAATCTAAAGAATTTTAAAATGTCAGTATCTCAGGCAGAGTTTCTCCAGAAACAGACCCTGGAAAAAGAAAACAAATGCAAATAGTCTTTAAAAGACAAAATGTCAGAAAGTTCTGGCTGGAGAATGGGTAAGTAAGACCAACACATAGTAGATTAGCGAGTAGGTTACTGCTATGGCCAAATGGGGCCCACTCTCACTAATGCACAACTCACTTCAGATATGTGCCCACTGAACAGTAAGGAAGCTGGTGTAACCTTCTTTCCCACTCATGAAGAGCTGAGGCTACATCTAAAGGTGTCAATGCTCCAACACTTTTGGCCTAAGCTGCACAGCAGAGAAATTCCTTAGTTAGAGAAAAAAGGGTGCATGTAGTAGGAAGTTAAAATGATGCCAGAGTGGTGAGAACTGAGGTTGTGTGGGAAGGTGAATATGTGTCCCTAGCAGCTGTGACAATTTGTTAACATTATGACACAGGAGATGCATTGAAAACATGCTTTACATCCAACGTTAGGCCATATCTACAGCTGGACTCTTTATAGTATATCATAAAATAGTAAAGAATGAATCCACGGGGCTGATGTTATGACTATTGTGACACAGTAAGTTAAGCTGCTGCCTGTGACGTCGGCATCCCAAACTAGAGCACCAGTTCCAGGCCATGCTGCATTGCTTCCCATCCAGCTCCCTGGTAATGCAATTGGGAAAGCACAGAAAGATGGCCCAAGTAATTGAGCCCCTGACACCCAAGTATGAGACTCAGAGTTCCAGGCTCTTGGCTTTGGGCTGGCCTAGCCCTGGCCAATGCTGTCATTTGGTTGTGAACCAGTTGATTGAAGATCTCTTTCTATCTCTCCCTGTCTCTTTGTCACTCTGCCTTTCAAACAAAGAAAATCTTAAAAAAATTGAACCATGTTTTATGATAATTTATATCATTACTTTGTTGATGGAAAAAAGTTACGTTGTGCTTATCTGTATGCACAAACACACGCACACATACACTATCTTGTGAGAATTTACTTTGTGTCATTTTATGTGAGAGATCAATTGTGTTAAAATATTTTAATTTTCTTTGAGGTACATATTTTTAATTTATAAAAATTAAAATGTAATGCTTGTTAATGACAATCATGATTACTTATATACTTGATAATGTTTAAAATATGTCTGTCTGCCTGTCTGTCTCTCTCTCACATCATCATCATCATCATTGTGCCTTTAAAATAAATAATAAATCAGTAAACCTTTCTTTAAAAAATACACATTAATTCAATGAGCTTTTCACTGAGAGTGCTATATTGGACTCAGGGGAAATCTAGTACATGTACATATATCCCCTCCGTTGCCCTCAGAAAATCAGAGAGATACAAGCCATGAGGGCAAAACTAATCCAATAAACTATGGTTTGTCTTTACAGTAGAGACTGCACAGGTATTAGAAAAAAGACAGTGATCTCACTAGTCCAAGTGATCAATTTCAGTTCACAATTGATCACACTGATAGGTCTAAGAATCAAAGGGATCACACAAACAAGACTAGTGTCTGCTAATACTAACTGATAGAATCAAAAAGGGAGAGAACGATCCATCATGGGAAGCGGGATACACAGCAGATTAACAGGAGTGTCAAATTGTTAAGTCAACAACAGGAGTCACTGTGTATTTACATCTCATGTGGGATCTGTCCTTAATGTGTTGTCCAATGTGAAGTAATGCTATAACTAGTACTGAAACAGTATTTTACACTTTGTGTTTCCGTGTGGGTGCAAACTGATGAAATCTTTACTTAATATATACTAAATCGATCTTCTGTATATACAGAGAATTGAAAATGAATCTTCATGTGAATGGAACGGGAGAGGGAGCGGGAGATACAAGGGGTGCGAGTGGGAGGGAAATTATGGGGGGGGAAGCCATTGTAATCCATAAACTGTACTTTGGAAATTTATATTTACTAAAAATAAATAAATAAATAAAAAAGAAAAAAAGTCTTATAAGTATATTATTCTAAGATGTTTAATGTTTCTCAATATGGTATTATAAACATGTTTAAGGTAAATATTTTTATTATGAATACTGGTATGTGTTATTGATACAATGTTATATTGAAACTCTTGAATTATACTGTGTATTACTGCAGCATATTTTGTGGTTATTAATGTGGCTGGAAATATTTAGTTCTTTAAGTGATTAATCATGAATTATTATATCTCAATTCATTTAAACATGTAGAGTCTTTGTATTCTTTAAAACTTTTTTTTCTAAAAATTGTATTTATTATTTCAGAGGAAGAGACAGAGGGAGACAGAGACAGACAAAGATCTTACATCCTCTGCTTCCCTACCCAAATGCCTGCAAGACCAGGACTGAGCAAGGCTGAAGCTGTGAGCTGAGATCTCAATCCAGGTCTCCCATATGGGTGACATAAACCCAGTAAGTACTTGAGTCATCACCCACTGCCTCACAGGGTATATATTAGCCCATCATAGTCTCATAACAAAGCTCCACAGTTTGAGTTGTCCATACACAACAGAAATATATTTCTCAGGGTTCTTAAGGTTAGAAGGCCAAAATCAGGATATCAGCTTGTTTGGGTTATGGGGAGGATATTCTGGGTTGCAGACTGCTGATTTCTCACTATGTTCTTACATGAAAAGTGTGAGAAAACTCTATGGGTTCTTTATTAGGGTTATCATCTCATTCCTGAGGGCTTCTCTTTCATAACCTAGTTGGCTCCTAAAGTACCCACCTATTAATAACATAACATTGAGGTTAGAATTTCAACATATGATTTTGGAGGATATAAACATTAAACCCATTACAGAAATGTGACAAGAATTCTATTGCTATAAGAAAATTAACAACTAGCATTTTCTGTTAGGGTCTTCCCCATAGGTAAAAAAAAAAAAAAAATGTACCTTTTTTTCCTGCTCACATATAACATTTTTACCTGTTTCTCAGAGAGGGGAAGCTTTCTATTTACTGTTTCCAATTTCTAGATTTCTGAGTGCTACTTAATGATCCTAAGCTGAAAGACAAATTGTCTGCATTCTTTCCAACACACAGCAAATACTCCATGACAAATGGTAAAGATACAGAAGGGAAGAATGGAGAGTGCCTGGCAAACACTAGTCTGCGAGATTATCCAATCCTGCTGTTCTGGAATTTAGAAGACTTCCTAGGCAGCCATATGCTTCTCTACTTGATTTGCCCAGCTGGCTACACCTATTCCTGCTCTCTGTTATTGGGTCTTTCAATCAGCTTCCTCATTCCTGACTTAATGCCCTGAGAAGGTCGTTGCTGCAAATCTTTTCTCCCTCACCACATCTGACGTGGTAAGGAGAAGACACTGTATGCAGGGCTGCTCAGTTTTCATAGCTCACATTTTGCAAGGGAAGTTGGAAGTCTGGGTGTTGCTTTAGGCACTGTAATCTCCATCAAAACCAAACTGTCCAGACTTTTGCTGTTGTTCAGTATCATGTGTGAGCAAACACAGCCAATTATGGCTTCTAGACATCAGTGTAAGCCTGAAATCACTGATCTTTTATTTATTTGCCCCTGAGCCCCATGTAGCCTCCTTCATTTCTGCTTTGAGGTCATCAAAAAAATAGGCTTGGGTGTGAAAGGCAGCATTCTTCATCTTTATTTTGTTCTCTAGGCTGGTTCTCAAGCATTGGAGAACTTTTAATAGGAGATACTTCAGACAAACCACAATGCAGTAACGACTTCTGCTAAGGCTCCTTCTCTAATGTCCCTTTTTATACCTTCTTACATTTGTGAGTGTAGTTAGGCCTTGAAGAGCTGCAAATTCCAAAACTCTCAGTCAATTTAGATTGTTGATTCAGGCCACAACAAACATGTTTTCTCTGCAATATTTCCCTACAGATTGGCTGGATTTAGCTTGTCTGTCTGTCTGTATCTCAGTGAAGTAGCAATATGCATTCAACTCATAACAAAATTCTAAATTTTTCAAACCATTTTCTTTAAAACTACATTTGTTGACTATTGAAGAACATACATTATCACAAATGACAAATTCACCAAATACCATTCCATGAACAAAGAATTGTCTCCAGCTTCCCAGATTGCATTCTTTGGGTAATTGCTGTTTAACAACTGCTGTTAATCTAATACTTAACTATCCACTTATGGAGAAATATGCTACCTTTGGAAAAAAATCCATGTTAGTTACACTGTAGACTTGACTTATATAGTAGAGATCAAAGTAATGGAACTATAATAAAAACAGGACTCTATTTGGCTTAGTCTAGGGTTCATATAGCATAAGTACCATTCTGCTTTGCTACCATTAAGGTAATAGCTTTTGTCTACATGGTCCAGAATGATGTACACCAACATCTGTGTTCTAGTTAGTAGACATGGGAAGGCAAGAAGGTAAGGATAGCCCAGAAGAGGAATACTTCTTTTCTTCCAGCATCCTTTGTTCCAGATGGTCATATGACCATAACATATGTTCGTATGCCATATGTTATGGGTTGATAGGACTTGTCTCCCTCAAACTCATGCAGATGTTTAAACTTTGACATCTTTTTTTTATTAAACTTTTATTTAATGAATATAAATTTCCAAAGTATAGCTTATGGGTTACAATGGCTTCCCCCCTCCCATAACTTCCCTCCCGCCCGCAACCCTCCCCTTTCCCGCTCCCTTTCCCCTTCCATTCATGTAAAGATTCATTTTCAATTCTCTTTGTATACAGAAGATCAGTTTAGTATATATTAGGTAAAGATTTCAACATTTTGCCCATATAGCAACATAAAGTGAAAAAACTACCATTGGATTACTAATTATAGCATTAAATAGCAATGTACAGCACATTAAAGACAGAGATCCTACATATTTTTTTTTTCAAATTAATTAATTTTCTATGCCATTTCCATTTTAACACCAGGTTGTTTTTTTTTTTTTATTTCCAATTCTCTTTATATACAGAAGATCACTTCAGTATATAATTAGTAAAGACCTCATCAGTTTGTGCCCACACAGAAACGCAAAGTATAAAAATACTGTTTCAGTACTAGTTATAGCATCACTTGGCTTTAGACGACACATTAGGGACAGATCCCACATGGGGTGTAAGTACACAGTGACTCCTGTTGCTGATTTAACAATTTGACACTCCTGTTCATGGCGTCAGTAATCTCCCTAGGCTCTAGTCATGAGTTGCCAGGGCTATGGAAGCCTTTAGAGTTCGCTGACTTTGATCTTATTCCGATAGGGTCATAGTCAAAGTGGAAGTTCTCTCCTCCCTTCGGAGAAGGGTACCTCCCTCTTTGATGGCCCCGTTCTTTCCACTGGGATCTCACTCACAGAGATCATTCATTTAGGTCTTTTTTTTTTTCCATGATATCTTGGCTTTCCATGCCTGCTATACTCTCATGGGCTCTTCAGCCAGATCCGAATGCCTTGAGGGCTGATTCTGAGGCCAGAGTGTTGTTTAGGACATCTGCCATTCTATGAGTCTGCTGTGTATCCCACTTCCCATGTTGGATCTTTCTCTCCCTTTTTGATTCTATCAGTTAGTATTAGCAGATACTTGTCTTGTTTGTGTGATCTCTTTGACTCTTAGACCTATCAGAGCTATCAATTGTGAGCTGAAATTGATCACTTGGACTAGTGCGATGGCATTGGTACATGCCATCTTGATGGGATTGTGTTGGAATCCCCTGGCACATTTCTAACTCCACCATTTGCGGCCAGTCCGATTGAGCATGTTCCAAATCATCTTAATGGTTGCTGAATTAGGGTAGAGCCTTAATGACTGCATCTGAGAGGTGAGCTGGTGGGAGTTCTTTGGGTTACTGAGGTTGTGCCCTCAAGAGTGGTTCTCATGAGAGGTTTGATTATTTGATTTCAAGTTTTGCCTAGCTGCCTTGTGCTGTCTGGCTCATCATGTGATTGTTCCTCTGCACCTACCATGATCAATCTCCACAGATGCTGGCCAAGGGAGTCTCCCAGGCTTGACTTATAACCTACACACTATAAGCAGAAATAAACCTTTCTTTCCCAAGAAGCTCCTCCCAGGTATTTTAGTTAATGAAAAGCAGACTAATACCATATGTAACAGGGAAAACTACAAAGAATAGTCATTATTATGTTTCACATATCTGTGGCTGGGTAACAAATGACTCTAAAGCATAAAGTGACAAAGTAATGATGATTTCCCCCCCCCCCATGTTTGTATTATGAGTCAAGAGGGCATTTTATTTGGCTACATATGGATGGTCCTGATTTGGTCAGTGGTGTAGAAATTTCAACTGGTAGTTGTGCTGGGCTAAAAAAATCAACAGGCCTCTCATGTGTTGAATGTCTTGGTGATGTTGACTTGGATGCTTTGGTCCATGAAGTCTCTCTCTCCAGAAAATACCCTCCTTATAGCTTGGCATCTGAGGTTCAAGAGAATAAAGAAGATTCCTGATGTTTTAAGGGCTAAAACTGACATAGCATCACCTCTATCATATATTTTGACCTGAACAAACCATAAGTCCAGCCCAGATTTCAGGGGAGGGTTATGGACTTCACCTCTTCATTGGAGGAATGACACAGACATTACAGAGAGGGGGGACTGTAGAGGACTTTTGATGGTTGTGCACCAGATAAAAATCAGGGTTTTATGACCACAAAAGAGAGGAAAAACAGGGGCCAGTGCTGTGGAGCACTAGGTTAATCCTCCACCTGCGGTACTGACATCCCATATGGATGCTGGTTCTAGTCCCGTCTGCTCTTCTTCCAGTCCAGCTCTCTGCTGTGGCCTGGGGAAGCAGTAGAAGATGGCTCAAGTGCTTGGGCTTCTGCATGCATATGGGAGACCAGGAGGAAGCACCTGGCTCTTGGCTTTGGATCGGTGCAGCTCCGGCCATTGCAGCCACTTGGGGAGTGAAACAACGGAAGGAAGACCTTTCTCTCTGTCTCTCTCTCTCACATTGTCTGCAACTCTGCCTGTCAAATAAATAAATAAAATCTTAAAAAAAAAAAACAAAAAAAGAGAGGAAAAACACATATTAGGAGAAACTGAGCTGCTTCTTCTAGGAGCTTTTCCATTAGGTTTAAGTAACTATCGCCAAAATATTTCTGCACATTCATAAATCATTATTACAATAGGTTCTACATTTAAATATATATCCTATAAACACAGAGTGGAGAATTAGTGACCCTTAATATCATATTGTTTTCCAGCTTTCCTGAAAGATACATATGGTTGTGCATTTTTGCAGGAATCAATTCCTGGCAGAAGTTATCATTGACTGTTCTTTTTTAAAAAAAACAAAACTTATTTTTATATCACCTATATTAAAGTGTTCCTTCCAATATGACAACACTTTCTCTTTATTGCATATATATTTTTGTATTAACTTTTTGCAAAGATTTATTTAATTATTTGAAAGGTACAGTGACACACACACATACACACAGTGTCAGGGTGAGAGCAAGAGTGAGCTGAAAAGCGAGAGTGAGAGATTTTCCATAGCCCATTGGGTTTCACTCTCCCAAAGCCAGCAATCAGCAAGGCCAAAGCCAGGACTCAGGAACTCCACTGGGATCTCCCACATGGGTGGCAGGAATGCAAGTGCTTGGATTATCATCTCTAGGTAAAATACATATGTAGAGAAATCAGGAATGTGTTCAATCATTTCAGATTATCTACCCAAGAGAGCTTGCTGGAAAGGTAAAATATACTAACAGTTCTTTATGTATGTCAAATCTGAGATCATACCAGTCTAATTTCCGCTTAATGTCTGGGAAGACTATCACCCTGAATTTGGCTTAAAATAAGTTTTATGTCTAAACAATAATTAAAAGAATTATTCTTATTTTTCTTGGAAAGGTGACATTTGAGCATTTATGCATCCAGCATCCAAGTGATTCTAAGTTTCCTATCACTTAAACTTAGAGATATTTTATTGCCCAGCAATTAAATTTTGATGAGTTTGTGTCCTTCACAATCTGTTCTCATTCACTGTTTTAACTATGTCTTTTGTGTTTTAATGTGTTCAAGTTTAATAAAAATGATGGTTTTTTCATTTAAAAATTATCCATCAGACTCAATTATTATACAATTAACTGTTAAGTAAAATCACATTCCTGATCTCTCATAATTTTGCAGAAAATATGATATGGTAATTGTATTAAGATAAGCACAGAAATATATTTTTAAAATGTGTGTAGAATATAGCAGTTGTTTCTTTCCTTCTGCTTGCAACATTTTTCTGGAGATAACAAGTTAGATCAACCAGAAGGAACTTCAACTAAGTTAATGTGTTATTTGTGTCTCTCTAAGTGGCTCATGTTATGGTTAAAATGGCCTGCTTTTACAGAGAAGTCCTATGGACAAAAATATGACTTAAATGGGAGGATTTAGGCATCTATTACTTTTTCTTTTCAGTGAAAATAGCAGCATGCTAACAAGGTAGTGACATGACAAATTCTATATTAATATTAGAGTGACAGATTAATGCTTCTGAATATATTACATTTGTTATTTTGGTAAATTATATTTTATGAGATTGAATTTGTAATTATATATCTTTCAAATACCTCCAATGCTGATATTTGTGGTTCTAACAGGTCAATTTTTTCCTTATTTTGTTAACTTCTGCCTTCAAAATTAATTCCTCTTTCATTAATTCTTTAGTGTGATTAGGAAAGCTGTCAAAACTTTAGCTTAAAAAATAACAGATTTTGAATTCTAGCATGTTGCCTGCCCCCTCACTTGACAATGGTATTGTAGATGATTTCTTCTGCACCTGTGGGTGTCATTTTCTTGTGCTGGCCATTTCTCTTGGCTTTTTTGTTTCTGAAAGAAGTTCTTAGCACCATGTCTCCAAATTAGGAAATGTACACCTTTTTGAGGTAGGTGCATCTCCCCATCAAAAAAATACCCAGCTCATTTTCAAAGCTGCTGTGCAGATGACTTTTAGGGCAAATCCATATTTAGTCACCTAGTACAAGTACAGAAGAAAAAATGGAATAGAAAAACTTCTACAAGCTCCACGTACTGGGAGAGGATGGCATGGGAAGGGGGTTATTAAAAGTAAAACGAAACAAAGAACAAGCACAGTCGCAAAGGAATCTACCTACAACGATTGGTCTACATGGGATGGTGGGCTTGGGGAACAAGTGTGAGGTGGACAGAGTGCAAACTCAGTGTCTAGGAGTCCTCCAGGCTATTCCTGCCCTTTCTTTACATAAACCCCAACCTTAGGTGATTGTCGCATAGCTGGTCCTGGGGTGGCCATTTTTTAAAATGAAAGATTGACCCAGCTCCACATTGCAGCTCCACGTTGGCCAAAGTGTATGTTGATTGTCTTCTCTAGACCATGTGCCTGCCTTTGTAATCTAATTTATCAGAATGTTCATCTAAATCAGGATGGGGATAAGTAGTGTTTGCTCTAAGTATGGGAGACTCCTTGAGTTCTATGAGGAAAGGTTAAAAAAAAAAGCAGGTGACTACTCACTAACAATACATGTAGATTTAATCTCAATAACCATAATGAATATCCATAATGATAACCATAACTAGCTTCAATTATTAGATTCTGAAATCACATTTGCAGTGTTAATTCAAAATTCTTTGGAAGAGAGTACAATTTAATTTCTAAATTTCTAAAACTTATTCACTATTGTTAAACGCTAAAATAGATTTGAGAGTGTTATTGTCAACTATTTTACTTTACGCTCTAAAACAGTGTTTTTAAACTTTGGTTGTATAAGTGTCAAGCAATTGGTAAGATTCCTCCAAAATTCCACTTTTCAAAGATTTTTAAATTTTGTCATTTCCATCTGCAAACATGTCATTTCACGATTTCCATTTAACAGTTATTACTTAAACACTTTTGGGTAGACGAGGGGTCACACAAAGTGTATCAGATGAAAATATTACAAGGCACACCTAACAGCTTTAAAAATGAAACAACAGAGAATAACATTGATTTTCAAAAACATCCATGTGCCAGGGTGGCTAAGACTGAACAGCAGAGAACCTGCTGTCTTTACAGACCAGGGCCAGGAAAAGTGCTCAGTAGATACCATGGCTTGGTCCATCAGTGCATATGGTGGACTGTCCTGGATTTCACACAGAACACATTTCACATAGACACAAAATCTTGTTAAGGAGAAAGGGCAGAAATCTGCCCTATGTTTATAGCACTAAGTGACAGTGTTCGTAGAGTGCCCAGTATATTTTAGGGGTATTTGGCACAATTTGTATTTTTATTAGGTTTTGGAAGAAATTGGCTTTCACTTTGTTATCTCTCCAATGCCAAGTTTGAATTGAAAATGAACATTACATCAACTTGTTCCTTGGTCCTTGGGAAAAACTCCAGCCTGTATGGACAAATTCAACCTGGGTGCCAAGGGAAGAGACAGATGATGTCTATTAAACAATGTGGTATCAAGTTTCATACTATTTTTGGAATAAAGCCTTATTCCACTCCCATCCTGGACATGCACACCACACACAAACACTTATACTTAAAGTTTACTGAGTATACACATGAATAAAGATTAGTATAACCATATTCTTGAACCGAATGACAAGGTTTAATTAATCTATGATGATCAATTAACCATGATTTTACTGATTGAAGAAATCTGCTGAGGAAGGCACTGAGATAGTGTCCAAATAGCAGATTTGCATAAATCTTTTATTAAACTTCTTCCATGACTACACATGAACTAATTATGTGCTTTTGTTTCAGTAAAATATGAGTAAATTATGGATTAATTGACCCAGAGATTAAGAAAAGAGAAAATACTCGACAAGGTCATATTCTTGGAAACCTAAGATAAGCAAGGACAAGAGGTTTAGATACATTGTGACATAATTACCATTATTTTGTTTTTCTACATCTGGGAAATTTTGGAATTTTGGTTTGTGAGCAAACACCACCACAAAAGATGTTGGTGTGGTGGGTTTTTGAATATAAAAATGATCTATTTGCCTATGTTTTATAGTTTAGCAGTTAGTATGTATCTACTGACTTTGTTAACTACTACAAAAAAAAATTATTTAAACCAAGCCAGAAAAGCAAAATGCTAAAAGCAAAACAATAAATTGAGAGCTCTGGAGTGTGTGTGGATTATTTTAATGTCTTGATTCCTGGGTGTGTTGACACTTTCTGGCTTCTCTCTATGGTTACTATCAAGGGCTTTGTCTATATTTCTGTGATGATCAGCTTATGGTATTTTCTTCTGTTGGACCTGGAGTTCACTGTCAAGGAATAAGGAACTCTCTCACAAGCCATGACTGTATCAAGTGCCAACCCCATGATTTGGCTTCTTCTCTACTACTTGGTACTTCTTTATACTCAATTACTGTTATTGGGCTTAGAAGCATATTTAATAGAAATTGTTTCTGTGGGATTTTCCTAGGGACAAGCGTAAATTGAGGTGACCAGCTACCTACTGCCCCCTGGGGTAAGGTTACTGAATCTGGACTGATGCATCATAAACTTTTCTTGGCTTGACCATATGGATATAGTGTAAGGAATCTGAGCTTGTCAAGGGTTTGTAATTCCAGACCTGGTAGCTAGTCTGACATTTATTAACACACTCAATAATAATTATTTAGCATCTATATGGGCAAGATCTGTGCTAGACAAATGATAGGCGATGGTGCACGATCTTCTCTGCCTCCAAAAATCATATGGTCTTGCGGGAAAGGTAGGTCGCTAGATATACAACTATAATATGAGTACAATTTGCTAAGGAGTAATTACAGGATGCTGGGGGAGATTGTGATTAACTGAGGACACTTGACCTGTTTAGGGATACTGAGGTTAAAAGAAATCTTATCTAAACTGAGAACAATAGTATTAACTAAAAAGCAACAGAGGTCAAATAAAAAAGGAGAAAAAGTAGAATATTTCAGGCTTTAGTTTTGCAAAAATCTAAAAATGACAGTTAAGATTTCAAACCTCTGGTTCTTCCTCACTAAACTGCAAACACAAACACATATTTCCTTCAGTTTGCCTTATTGCATTGATCAGGATAAACTTTTACTGCATACTTTTTCTTACTATACAGTGTTGCCTCTGGTTATCATAAAGAGTCATCAGGATTTTGCCTGCAGGTAAATGGATTTCATTAGGAGCAGATGTAATTCTAATCTGTGGAGTCTATAAAACATTCAAGGGATTATTTGGATTAAAGTTCTCTAAGTATTAAAGGGAAAAATATTACCATTACTTTAATAATACTTTCCCAAGTTGCAAATGAATAACTGGCTCCAACAATCACATCATTGTAATTGTTCACACATTTCAGGCAGGCATTTTAACAACCTCACAAAGAAACTTCAATAACTAAGTTCCACGCATCTGACTGCTAGAGAGACTCAAAGTTTTTGTTTTAATGCCAAAAATCCAATCACTAGAGGAAAAGTTAGACAGGAAGGCTGAACTTGAACAAAAGTTCAATGGTGTTTTTAAAGTAAGCTAGTATTGAATTTCATCAAATTTAAGACTTCATCAGTTATAATGTGCATCATTATCTTATGTAGCATTAAACAAATAAATGAATCAATAAAAACACTACCATTTAAACAATGACTTGCTGTTAGTTGTAAGACACTCTTATTTCAGAGATTAAAACGTGAAATAATATTATTATTAGAATCTGTGAATTATGATTAAAAATAGCAATAAATATTTCTGTAGTGAGTCTGATTTATTTTCTATATGAAATAAAAACAAGAAGAAAGAGTCCTTTGGATGCTTTGTGTTTCAGACCACAAGTTATAGAAGGAATATGACAGAAAATAGCCAATTAGATCTTGAAATGAACATTCCAATCTCTTAAACATATAAAAACACCACTACTAAAGACACTGCTACTTGAGGGAGATATACTACATAAGAAATCTTGAAGCACAGATTGAATAGTGAAATAGGATCCAGATATTGTTAGCTTTCTCTGAGTTCTTTCTGGTAGTATCATATAGTGGCACTGAAATAATTTCCCCTTAATCTTTAGTACTTTTTAAAAGCTTTTTGTGTAAATGGTTGCAAATATATGAACCTAAAAATGAAAGTTAACGAAAAGTGACTGTAGGAAAAGAAATAACTAGTGACAAACTTTGGAGAAATGGTGAAAGAATAACCAACAAGCAGTGTGGATGACTTATATTTATCTGTCTCTTGGCCTATAAAGCAATAATGAAGATGAGCTGAATAATTATTAGTAATAAACCTAATATACATTCCTTGCCTTTAAATCCTTCTCTTATATCTCCTCTTAATAATACTTCAAGAATCAAAATGCTTAGGACCTTAGAAGATAAAATTATAATTTTATATCACAAATGATATAAAACAAGACTATGATTTATTTTTAAGACACTGTTATCTTTCACTTCTCCTGAATAATTTTGTTACTTTTAAAGGATCCAGACACATATCCACTGTCATTGCAACAAAAGATAAATTTTTCTCTTTGCTATGATGTAACCGCTATAGTTATTATGAATCAGATTGCTCTCATGAGAGGTAAATTGTCCCGATATTCCTAATATGCAGAGCCCCTGCTGTTCAGAAGAAAGACAATCCAGTACCAAAATTCACACAGGTAGTCAGAAGTCAGTTCACAGATGAAGAAATATAAATTTCCAATAGACATATGACAGTAGGCTTGCTCATTATTGCCAGTGATCATAAAAATATATCAAATAATTATAAACAAGATTTCATTTTTTTGCTTTTAAGAATAACAGAAAGTTAAAGTGATTAGTAACAGTCAAAGTTATGGTATAGGTAGTAGTAGACATTGGCATAACTTTGTTGAAGGGAACCTTCATATTAAATTTAAAACTTCAGCTGACCAGCTGATCCACTTTTACTTATCTACTTGCAGAGAATTCACACGTGTTTACATGAGTATACTTGTATGTATGAAGACAACTGCCAAAGAAATTTTTATGAAAGCTAAAAATTAGGGATTTGTGAGATATATAGGTATAATTAATTAAATAAAATAGATATACTTAATTAAATAAAATTTTATTAAAATATATAGCATTAAAATACAAATCAAACATACAGCTTCACAAACACCATAAAATGAACATATCTGTTTTAGGAAATAAAATAGTATTAGGGACGCAGAAGACTACCATGCATGCAACCCCTGTCACTAGTCCTTTCTCTTCTAAAGTAGCTACTATCCTAGCTTCTAACTTTAAAGGTTAGTTTTGTTGTTTTTGAACACAAAATGAAACCCTATAATATGTGCTCTTCTGTATTTACTTTGTTTGTGAAATTAATCTATGCTGTTGTATGTGGCAGTAACTTGTCTATTTTCATTACTGTATTGTATGTTTTAGAATCAAATTTTCAGTTTATTTATACAAGCTGTTGTTGAAACATTTAGATTAGGTGATATCCGTGACAGTGTACCTCACAAACCTCTAGTCAGAGAGAAAAACTCACCCAGGATCCTGATCTCTGTGCACTGAAATTCATCACTGTATTTGCATCAAGGTTATGCTCCTTTGAGATGCTCCCAGTCAAAGAATCAATGGCAGACATGAAGGCAGGCCTATTCCTGAGAGACAAGGGTTCTCTCTGCTGCCCAACTTTAACTCAAAGATTCTCCAGTGGCCCAGCCAAACCTCTCTTAGACTGAGCAATTATCTAGGATACTTCACTCAAACTTGCTTCCCCGCCCCTTCATTCAGAATCACAACTTCATAGTGATGAACAATGCTAGCATACTGATAGTGGCCTTCTCTGCAGACCAGGCATGGCAGTGGAAGAGGCAGCCACATAGCTCGCTTTAACATCTGTGGGGATGAGATGGCCTCCAAATGCCAGAGGTCAGGTGGCAATTCTTAACTACTAGAATTCAGGAAGCTGCAGATACTACAATGACCAGCAAGGTTGGAGGGGCAGCCACGGGAACTTGACCCACAGGGATTTGTGAAGGTGATTAGCAGATCATGGAGTCTCAGGTATAAAGAGCACTGCTTAACATTTATGATTGTTAAAGAGAAGAAAAGACAAAAACAAGAATGGAGAAGCAGAAGGCTGAGAGTTGTCACTCCATGAAAAAGTCAGGATCCCTTGCTTAATTTCAAAACCAAAGCCAATTCTCAGGAACTCATTGAATAAAGGAAGAAATTCTGCAACAACCCAGCAAGTACGAACTGTGTTAGCTCTAACAGTCCTTCTCCAGAGGAGGCCACAGCTCCTTTGTGTAAGGGACTGCACACTGGGCAAAGGGGAACAACCACACATTTCAAAGGCTATTCAACACGTTATCTCAGTTGGCACTGATACCCAGTGACCCAAAGCTTCATGATGTCCATTCTACTAGGGTGAAGACCTCCAGCGCCAGGAAATACATGGAGGTTTGGGAATCTGAGATTCACGGTGTACCTACTGGGCCTGTGGCCCCGCCAAGTGGTCATTGTCCCAGTGCTAAGCACAGAATTGTAGTTAATATGCTTAGCAAATTAACCTCATAGTGGGTCCCGAGTCTTTGTAGTAACTAACAGCTGCCAAGTTGAAAAATTTAATATAGCCTCACCAACCTGGGAAAGATGTTAGATACCTAGGATCCCAGCCTTCTATCTCAGGGAAATGACACAGATGTAACAACATTAAAGACATAAAGAAGAACAGAGGTGGCCCTGATCATATATCCATGCAATTACAGTTTGGCTCCTGTTGAAACTGGATAGATCTGGGAGAATGACTGTAAACAAGTATTAGTCCAGATCATGCTTGCTATACTGGGGGGGGGGGGGGAGTATTGTTGTTTGAGCAGAATAATAAGGCTCAGGTACATGATATATAACTGTTGATTTGGCAATTCTTACACTCCAGTTAGAACAGAATCAGAAGCAGTTTGCATTTAAATGAGTAATGATCATTTGCATTTATGCTGAAGGAATATGCTAACTCTACTATCCTCAGTCATAACACAGTTAAAATACACAAGGACTCCCTGGATACCATGTCAAACCTTACACTGAACCATCAGTTAGCAATCTGGTGATTGGATAGAAAGAGCAAGAGGTGGTTACTATATAGTGAAGGTCTTGGTAATACATGTGTACTCTATGGTGGAGGGACATAAACCTCACTAAGATTCAGGAAGCAGCTCTGTTTTTAGCGATTCAGTAGTCAGTGGCATGTCAGCTCCTTCTCAAAATAAAGGATAGATGGATATCATAAAGAGAGAAACATAGTGCTTAACCCTTTTGGGATCTAGAGGCAACATATTTCACACCTAGGAATATTTCTCCAGCCCATATACTGGATGGTTCTGAGTAGAACCCAGAAGAGGAAGGCACACTGCATCAGGTCCCCCTCACAGAACAAAGGCCCTACTACTAGGGCATCTGACCTGGAATGCCCTATGTTGTTGGAGATATCAGTTGTGAGGAAAGATAGAGCTTGGAGCTTTTGGCAGACTGCAATGTAAGGGGGTGAACCAACGGAAAAAGGAAGACCTTTCTCTCTGTCTCTCTTTCTCACTGTACACTCTGCCTGGCAAAAAAAAAGTATCACAATACAGGCCTCTGGGACTTTGGAACAAGCAAAGCCATGCCATTTGCATCAGAGAAGTACATGCTTTTTGAGAATCAGCTCTTGATATTTTACAGGGCACAGATAGAAAAAGACTGTATGACTATAAACCACCAGTGATTGTGTGTCCAGAACTGCCCATGAGCTGTACTTTGTTGGACCCACTTAGTCATAAAGTCAGATAAGCACAGCTGTAGTCTATTGTCAGATGGCACAATCTGGGATTGAGATGGAGCAGTACTGGTGGGCACACATTTGCAGTGTGTGCCCCAACCCCTATGTGATTGCTTGTGGTCGATCAGTGCCCTTCCACACCTTGTACCTTTGACCACATGGGAGGGAAAAGGAGAGTCTCATGGAACCAACTGAACGCAGAGAGGAGGCCTAAGCTTGAATTGTAGATGGGTTGATTGATTTAATACATGAGTGCAAACTGAAAACGAAGAGCAATTGCAGGGATGAGCTAAATGCAAGTCTGTTAATGGGCAGGGCTATGAACAGTGCACCTGGTCATCTATATGTATGATAGAAGTGTCTCAAGGTAAAGAAATATATGAAAACACCTCAAAACACTTCATGGAAAATTGAGTTACATGATGTTTGTTTAGTGCAAAATTGAAATCTATGCATAGTTTTTTTCATAATGCACACTTTTCATGAACTTTTTGAAGATCCACTCATAGATGGGTGTTTCAATTTTTTCTGCACCAAAATAAACCTACCTTTTAATTTCAGTTTTCCATCTACTTTTTAAATTCCCTAGTATTGATTTCTGGACTGTGGCCTAGTGGCCTTGCTGTCTACTCTGATGCCTGACAAGGAACATGTATGGACCACTGGAGAAAAAGAGACCTGGAGTACAGTCACGTGGATTGGAAAACGGGACTGGGAGCAGAGTTTGGAAATATTTGATCCCCCATTAATTCACTCTAGAAAGTATCCCATGGAAGAGACACTGAAGATCTAAGTAGACAAGATGATTCAGTGAATTATCATTGGCCACCATAGCACTGCTATGACAGACACATGAATGGAGTTATCATGGTGTTAGAGAATAATACAGAACAATATAGATTCCAACTTGCTACCTTTGATAGAGCTGCTTCTAAATGTTGGCAGCAATGGCCAACACTGAGCCTCAGAAATGGCACTGTTCCTTGAGGGCGTCAATCAGACACTTACTGCAAATTGAATACTTTAGACTCCTTTCAGCATCAAAGGACCAGCAGTTTGTAATTACAAGGATAGATACCTCTTTTGTGTATGGATTTGTTTTTCCTACCTACACAGTTTCAGATGCAATTACTATCTGGAAGCTTATGGAAAATTTGACACACAGGCACAAAATTCCATATAACATAGTATTTGATGAGTCTATAGTGAAGGAAGTCAGAATGGACTCATGGTGATGGAATTTACTCATTACTCATTAGATCATGCACTACACTATTTAGAGGCAGTCAGCCCTACATAATGTTTGAGTGACATTATAGAAGTTTAGCTGAATTGACAGTTTACCAGTCTGAACTGAAGGGGTATTATCTGCAAAGCACAGTATATTTATTCACAAACCCTATATGGTATGCTTTCCCATAAAGATTTGGAAACCCAATGGTTGAACAAGAGTGACTTTGCTAAGCGTTCAAAATCCAATGGTCTATGGAGAGTTCTTGTCCTTTTTGTTGTCTAAACTTTGAGTATTCTCAACTCAGGGTCACATATGAGGAGGTCTTCAAAAATTTCATGAAAAATGCATATTATGAAAAAGTTGAACATGCATTTCTTTCTTTTTTTTGCCAAAGACATCTTTTCTTAAAGACATTTATTTGAAAGTAGAATGACAGATGTATGCAGAGGGAGGGAGGGAGGAAGAGAAGAGAGAGAGAGTGAGAGAGAGAGAGAGAGAGAGAGAGAGAAGGAAAGAAAGAAACTCCAGGAATTCTGAGTCTCCCATGTTAATGGCAATAATCTAAATACATAGACCGTAAATTGCTGCCTCCCAAGTGCATTAGCAAAAACTGGATTGGAAGTATGGAGCATATGGGACTCAAACCAAGCACTATGATAAGAACTCCTGCCCCTAAACTTATCTTTAAATTCTATTTTCAATGAAGTTTTTGAAATACCCTCATATCATAATAAATTTTCTAATCTGACATTTAAGTTCAATAGTGGGAATATATCCAGATAACTACTAATTTCTGGAACTATATGGACCAATATAGAAGAATGATAATTATAGAAACAGAACACAGTAAATCAGGTTCCTTTTTTGCAATCATTTGTATTACTTAGAATGTTCAGTTTTCAGTATTGTTGATTCTGAATTCATTCTAACTGAAAATAAATAGTTGTAATTTAACAAATTAGCTGAATCATACAACGTAAACAGGGAAAGGGACAAGGAAATCAAGGAATTTAATATTTATTTAATGTTGGTAATGATAGATGTTATGATGAACATTTTTAAAAGGCATAGCCTTGGCAACTCATGACGACAGCCTAGGGTGGTTACTGGCACCATAAACTATAGTGTCAATTTGTTGGGTCAACAACAGGAGTCACTGTGCACTTGTTCCTCATGTGGGATCTCTGTCCTTAATGTGCTGTGCATTGTGATTTAATGCTATAACTAGTACTCAAACAGTATGTTTCACTTTGTGTTTCTATGTGGGTGCAAACTGTTGAAATCTTTATACTAAATTGATCTTCTGTATATAAAGAGAATTGAAAATGAATCTTGATGTGAATGGAAGGCGAGAGAGAGCAGGAGAGGGGAGGGTTGTGGGTGGGAGGGAAGTTATGGGGGGGAAAGCCATTGTAATCCATAAGCTGTACATTGGAAATTTATATTCATTAAATAAAAGTTAAAAAAAGGCATTTACACTCATTCATTTATTTAACATAGTGGACTCTTTATGGTTCTTGAATATATTGGTTTATAAGACAGATACATTCCAACTGTCATAGATTTCGTCTTTTATTATGTGGAAACTGAAGATAAACAAATACACAAACACATAATGTAAGGCCAGATTGGAGGACATTCCATGTAACAACAAGGCTTGGGAAAGAGGATCTCTGAGGGAGTGATAATATTTTAGACAGAGAAATCTGAGTAGATGAAGTCTGTGTAGAGCCTTGAATAAAATGAAGGGTTGTGTAAAGGCAAAGAGAATGATAACTGCAGAGATCTAAAAGAGGGAACAAATTTAATCCATTTAAAGAATGGCAAAAAAGCCACTAAGGCTTAGCAGTGAGTGGGCAAAATTTACAGAAGATGGGACTGGAGAGGTAGGCAGGGTTGATCTGCAGTTTTAAGAAGGAAGTCTGGACTTTAAATATGTTGGGAAGCCCCTAGAAGACTGGGCACACAGGATGGACACAATCTAACTTACATTTTACAAAAACTTATGTGGTTGCTATGTGGAGAAGGGACCATAGCAGGAGACGGAGTAGGAGACTTGTTTGAATCCATGACAAGAGATAATGGTCAGTGGCTAGTTTCTGGGTATTAGAGGTTTAAATTAAGCAGAAAGTTCCCTTGTGGCTTAAAAGTATTCTTTATAAGTAATTAAAAAAAAACAATTGACCTCTAGGATCTTCCTGATAACAGCTTGGTCTACTAAGGCATCAACCTGCTAAAAACTTGATCTGTCACTGGCATAATTTTGAGACTGTAGTGTGCACATGAGCATTTCCATGATTTTCAAATGGGTTTGTTAATCTCATCAAAATGTACAGATGGACTGGGAAAAAGCTGTGATATCTACTAACAGATAGCAATTTCTGAGATATCCAAGATCAGATGTGGAACAATCTGGTAACCAAGATGTGATTTGGCTCAGGACTATCTGCAAGGAGAACTTCAAAACAAAGCCTTGTAGGTCACTGTCTCCACCTCCTCCTCTTTGCTCCCAACTGTAGGTCAAGAAAACTTATGAAATGGAATATGATGCTGGAACATTTCATCTTACAAAAAAGATAAAGGAAACCTCTGCTGGCAGAGTAATACCCGCAGCTACAGCAGAGGTTCTGAGGCCACTGCCGAGCAGCCCCAGTTGTTGTGCCAGAAACAGGCAGCTGTACAGGAGCCCCTGCTGACCCATGCAAGACCTTCAAAGGATGCCAGATGATTGATTTACTGTGGTTTCAGAGGGGTTCCAAAAGAGAGCAAAAGTTTAGAACACAGCTGAAAACCACATCTATTTTCTCAACTCATTTAATTTCTTCTTTCCATTGTATGTGTGCATGTGTTAAGCTCTCACATAAATTATCTTGGAGCAAAAAAATATTGTACTGAATATATTTGTCAATGGCCTGGACAGTGAAGATGATCTATATCTTTATTCAAATCACATTTTTCTTCTTGCTTTTAATTTTTTTTTATTTATTAGAAAGAGATAGAAACAGACAGACAGACAGACATAGAGACTTCTCATCTGTTGGGTCATTCCCAAAATGTCCACAAGAGTTGGGGTCAGGCCAGGGCCAAGCTGGGAGACAGGAACTCAATCAGGGTCTTTGGAATGGGTGGCAGGAACCCAACTGTTTGTCCCATCACTGTTGCCTCGCAGTGTGCAAATTATTAGAACGCTGGAACTGGGAGCAAAGCCAGGTCAGGAACTGAGGGGCTCTGATATCGGATGTAGGAGTCCCAACTGGTGTCTTCACCAATAGGTGAAACACCTGTCCCCACATTTTGCATTTTACTTTATAGATTCAGACCCTTTAATTGGCCTCTCTCTACCCCAGTTTACCCAGCTATGGAGTAGATGTTAAGATCACAATCAAACTACTACAAATATGGGTGATTGTGACGATGGGACACGTGTGTAGTCACTTCTTGTTCACAGACATAGAAAGTACTTGACGTGCGTTTGTTCTTGTTTCTCTCTGATAGTCCCTTCAGCTGGCCATCAGGAACCACTGTCTATGCTGGGTGTGGCCATGGACAAAATCCTGTTCTTACTTGCAGGATTTATTGCCTAACAGGGTTTTGAAACTAGAAGGGATCTTAGAAGGTAGCCAGATTTCTAAGTTGTCAAACAGTTGTCCAGCAAGTACAGGTGACTTGGCCTAAGTCCTACAGTAGCTAGAATGGAGCATGTTTCCCTGGCTTTCATGTATCATACTCTTTCTGTTGGTACCACCTTGTCTCGCAAGCTACTGAGCTTAATGATGCTTATCCAACAACAGCATGAGGCTGTCTGAAACCTAATGGTGAAATTTCACAGGAAGAATATATTTTCTTTGCTTCATGAAATTCATGACAAATTATGGACTATTTATTGTATTTACTTTAAACATAACTTTGTTGACTTATTTAAACTAAAAGTTCTGGGTGATCCTTTTCAATTCTGGGAATTTAAAAATATTTGGCCCAGACTCAAATGACTGATTTTTTTTTCCAAATTTTGCTTGTGAAATTAAAAAAAAAAAGATAGTTGTAGTTTAGCACATCCCTTGTGTTTAGAATGAAGTTTATAGCATCTGTCTCTTACTACAACTCAGACATTTAACAATGATGGGCAACGACCTTGCCTCTTAGACACCAGAGTTAAGTTCCTGTTTAAAATAACAGGGAGCAAGTTGTTAGCCTAGCAATTAAGATGTGCACATCCCATGTCAGAGTACTTGAGTTTGATTTCCAACGCTAGTTCCCGACTCCAGCTTCCAGCAATGCATTTCTTTAAACGTGGCAGAGATGGCTCAAGTAATTGGGTTCCTGCCACCATGTGGAATACCTCATTTGAGTTCCCAGCTCCTGGCTTTGGCTCTGGCCCAGTCCTGGCTGTTGTGGGCATTTGAAGAGTGAACATGGGATGGGAATTCTGTCTGTCTGCTTCTGCCTCTGCCTCAAATATATTTTAAAAAAGAGTAAAAAAATTAGGTAATGAGGAACAAGCAAATATTAGCATAAAAATTTTATGGTATCTTTTGTATAATTTTATATAATTGAAGGTAGCTTCCATTTTCATATCCTAAGACAGAACTTTTAATTGAGAGAACATGGACTTAGATTCTACATCTGGACTCACAAACCCACAAACTGCCTAAAGTTTCTCAATCCATGAAGCATTCCCAGTTTTAGAAACCCAGTCCCTGAGTCCCTTGATTCCCAAAATACTCTTTGGGTCTCTTTCTTTTTCCATTGCAATCTTACATTTATTTAAAACAGACCCAGAAGTACACACTCCTCTGCGAACAGAAGATTTTTCCTTTATTTCTGAAAATATCTACAAATCTTTAAATGGTGGAGACATAATTTAAAAATGTACTATTGTAACATGATATTTTACCTGACCATTTTGAAAGAGCCAAAAATATCCATCTACAACATTATTAGAAATATTTTCTTGGGAGTAAATGTGGGATAGGGAGAAAAAAGAAAAACAAATCTTGCACAGCCATATAGCACTTTGTTCAAAAAAATAAGTCTATGCAGGTCTGTTACGTGGGGAAACTTTAGTTCTAGGTAAAGTGCATGCATTTGTCAGGGAAGGCCATGGGAATCACGGTATTTGCATTTGGGCTTCAAGAGTAAGCCTGGGAAATTCTGTAAAGAAAACAATTGCCCAACAATTCTGTAACAGACATTTGTTGTAAGTCTGAGTGTGTCTATATGACATGAAACTATCTGGACTGATTGCAAAGAATTCCATTGGATTTCTGTATAAATTGGGTTGGAAATGACCTGCTCTCTGCTAAATCCCCTCTCTCATTCAGGAGTTGTTCATTTTCCACACTTGAAGGCTCAGGCCTGACCATTCTCAGAAGCTATTTAGGTGACTCTGGAGCTATTTCTGAGCCAGGGTAGAAAGTTCTTGCTAATAAAGGCATGGTGACTCCTGTTTCATGTTATTTATACCTCCTACATCTATACAACCTCTTGTAACCCATGCTTTTTGGCCTAATATCCTGATCATTTATAACCTATACTCTGAGAGATTCTGATCTTTTGTTCTCTTGGCCTTTAGTCCTGATCCCATACTTTAGCTGCTCAGATTTTGAACTTATATTCTTAAAAGTAGTCAACATTCTCATATTGACTACCATAAACAATGAACTATCCAAGGGTTTTTTTTTTTAACCCATAGTGTTTTACCTATTCTTTTAGACTTTTCTGTTTAATTATTTCCTATTTTTTTTTCCAATCATAACAAGTCTGCTTTACCTACAGAGTGTGAACCTGCTAAAAATTAGAAAATGGTTTGTGGGAACAAATGACTAAATCAATCTTTTCCCATCAATCTGTCAGTCTGTCATATCTATCTATCTATCTATCTATCTATCTATCTATCTATCTATTTATCTATCATCTATCCATCCATCACTTTTTTTGCAGTTGGCTGGCACTTGACAGTCAAGGCCCTCAGTCAATCTCCTCCTTTCAGGATCTACCATTTTTCTATCTCTCTATACTAGCTCTCCTCTCCAAGGAGAATTATTTTGCTCAACATTCATTCCCTATGTGCATACTGTTCACACCACCCCCTGGATATTGGACTCTATCACCTTTCTTTCATCTTCTGTCCATAAATTTTATTTTTAATGTTCTTTCAGTAGAAAATGTAAACCCTGATTTTTATTAAAATGCCCCTGAAAATCTACTTTCTTTATGATCTTTCAATATCTCATGCCGCTAATTTTCTGAATGACAATTCTTCGGGGAGTGCTACCCAGCACAGTTATAGCTCTGTATCAGAAAATATTTTGGTGAAAAGAACGGTCCTCACTATTTTTGGACACATGTTATTTATCTGCTGTGTCTCAGAATAGAGTTGGTATCACTAGGCTTTGTTGAGGAAAATAATCACATAAAAATCTTACCCATGGGGCCAGCAGTGTGGCGCAATAGGTTGATCCTCCACCTGCAGCACCGGCGTCCCATATGGATCCCTCTCTCTGCTATGGCCTGGAAAAGCAGTGGGAGATGGCCTAAGTCCTTGGGCCCCTGTACCCATGTGGGAGACCTGGAATAAACTCCTGGCTTCATATTGGCCCAGCTCCGGCTGTTTCAGACATCTGGGGAGTGAACCAGCAGATGGAAGACCTTTCTCTCTGTCTCTCCCTCTCACTGTCTGTAACTCTCTCAAATAAATAAAATCTTTTAAAAAATTTACCCACTGTATGCACAGGTTATTGTCACAAAAATGATGAGAGTTCCTCAAACATGCCAACTCCCAAGGTAGCTTCACTTTAGACTTAGAATAGCGGAATTGGCCGGCGCTGTGGCTCACTTGGTTAATCCTCCGCCTGCGGCATCAGCATCCCATTTGGGCACTGAGTTATAGTCCTGGTTGCCTCTCTTCCAGTCCAGTACTCTGCTGTGGCCTGGGAAAGCAGAGGAAGATGGCCCAAGGGGAGGCGCCTGGCTCCTGGCTTTGGATCGGCGCAGTGCACCAGCTGTGGTAGCCATTTTGGGAGTGAGCCAATGGAAGGAAGGAAGAACTTTCTATCTGTCTCTCTCACTAACTCTGCCTGTCAAAAAAAAAAAAAAAAAGCGGAATTGATCACAAGTAGAGTGGCTTCCCATGGAAAGCAGACAACATTAAATGTCTGGAAGAAGGCTAGAGTCATACAGAAAACTGAATTCAGGCTTGTATACATTCAGTGTAACTTGGATCTAAGATGATGTTGGATCTTGGTTCATGAAAATGTTTTGAACTTGGAGGAAACAATCTGAAAGAGGGCCAAGTAACCTAGTGGGAGGTGTCATAATCTTTTTTCCAACATAATAATAAATACAACTGAAAAGTGTTTTGGTAATAACATTTAAAAATTCATTTGAAGGAGCAGATCAATGAGTAAAGATGACAAACTTCTCTCTTCAGCCAGTCTTCTAAAAAATAGAGCATTAGAAAAAATGAAATCCGGTCATTTGCAACAAGATGTAGGAATCTGGAAAACATCATGCTGAGTGAAATAAGCCAGTCCCAAAGGGACAAATATCATACGTTCTCCCTGATTGGCGACAACTAACTGAGCACCAAAGGGGAAACCTGTTGAAGTGAAATGGACACTATAAGAAACAGTGACTTGATCAGCTCTTGTCCTGACTGTTGATGTACAATGTAATACTTTATCCATTTTAGTATTTTTTTTGTTCTAGTACTAATGGTTGAACTCTGTAATTAACACACAATTATTCTTAGGTGTTTAAATTTAACTGAAAAGTGATCCCTGTTCAATATAAGAGTGGGAATAAGAGAGGGAGGAGATGTACAATTTGGGACATGCTCAAGCTGACTTGCCCCAAATGGTGGAGTTAGAAATGTGCCAGGGGATTCCAATACAATCCCATCAAGGTGGCATGTACCAATGCCATCTCACTAGTCCAAGTGATCAATTTCAGTTCACAATTGATCACACTGATAGGTCTAAGAATCAAAGGGATCACACAAACAAGACTAGTGTCTGCTAATACTAACTGATAGAATCAAAAAGGGAGAGAATGATCCATCATGGGAAGCGGGATACACAGCAGACTCATAGAATGGCAGATGTCCTAAATAGCACTCTGGCCTCAGAATCAGCCCTAAAGGCATTTGGATCTGGCTGAAGAGCCCATGAGAGTATTTTAGGCATGGAAAGCCAAGACACTCTGAAAAAAAAAAAAAACACAACTAAATGAAAGATCTCTGCAAGTGAGACCCCAGTGGAAAGAACGGGGCCATCAAAGAAGGAGGTACCTTTTTCTGAAGGGAGGAGAGAACTTCCACTTTGACTTTGACCCTATCAGAATAAGATCGAAGTCGGCGGACTCGAAAGGCTTCCATAGCCTTGGCAACTCATGACTAGAGCCTAGGGAGATTACTGACGCCATAAATAAGAGTGTCAAATTGTTAAGTCAACAACAGGAGTCACTGTGTATTTACATCTCATGTGGGATCTGTCCTTAATGTGTTGTCCAATGTGAAGTAATGCTATAACTAGTACTGAAACAGTATTTTTACACTTTGTGTTTCCGTGTGGGTGCAAACTGATGAAATCTTTACTTAATATATACTAAATCGATCTTCTATATATAAAGAGAATTGAAAATGAATCTTGATGTGAATGGAATGCGAGAGGGAGCGGAAGATGGGGGGGTGCGAGTGGGAGGGAAATTATGGGGGGGGGCATTGTAATCCATAAACTGTACTTTGGAAATTTATATTTACTAAATAAAAAACTAAAATAAATTTTATTAAAAAAATAGAGCATTGTGTGTGCTTCTGCTGCTATTACTAATAAGGAATTGATGATGTGCTAGGTTTTTGAGCAGATGTAAAGGCACCACCGGATGTCGTCTTCTTTCTGTGTGGTTTTTGTGTTTAATATGATGGTGACATTCTTTTGTTGGCATTCGTCCTGCTATTCAGATGATCTCTTTACTGGTTTGTGTCCAAGTTATGAAATCAACTATAAGCTGCTCCTTTTAGCTTGCCAGGGATGTGGGATTCTTGACACACAAACATTCCCCAGGGCTTTGTTAATCTTCTTTAACCTCTGGATGCACTCCATTGACAGCTTCCGAGTTGTGATAAGTATCTACCTTTTATTTCAATTTGGAGATTTCTTGAATTATAAAATTACATTTTCTTTGGAGCAAATATTTTAGAGTACACTGGGATGGCAGGTTCATGAATTCCCCAGAACTTTCACAGGAAATGGAAAGTGCAAAGGTCATGTAAATAGAGCCAGAATAATGTCTTCATTGATTGAGAAAAGTTAATACCAAACACATTTCAGTTAGAAAAGTCTGCAGTGTATATTACATGAAGAATATATATGTGTAAATGATGAAAAAAAAGAATATATATGTGCAGGATAAGGGTGAAAATAAAAATCTTTATCTTTGGACTTTTGATGTTTCCAAAATCAGTATTTGGGTCATATCATAAATACCAAAATGAAAAGAAGCTCCACGTGTGTGTTCATGTCTTTGTTGTATTTGTACTCTAATCCTCTAGGCAAAAGTATCTTCAATAATTATTCATATATACATATATGAGGAGAGGAGTAACATTGGCAAGGTGACAAATAATTGCATACTTCTAATTATTACATTAATTTTTTAAATTTTTTTTTGACAGGCAGAGTGGATAGTGAGAGAGAGAGACAGAGAGAAAGGTCTTCCTTTTTGCCGTTGGTTCACCCTCCAATGGCCGCTGCGGCCAGCACATCACGCTGATCCGAAGCCAGGAGCCAGGTGCTTCTCCTGGTCTCCCATGCGCGTGCAGGGCCCAAAGACTTGGGCCATCCTCCACTGCCTTCCCGGGCCATAGCAGAGAGCTGGCCTGGAAGAGGGGCAACCGGGATAGAATCCGGCGCCCCGACCGGGATTAGAACCCGGTGTGCTGGCGCCGCAAGACGGAGGATTAGCCTGTTAAGCCACGGCGCTGGCCTAATTATTACATTAATCAATTGTTCAGACTTTTTACTATAATTATGCATCCAGGTATTATTTATGTAATTAAAATAATTTTAAGAGCATATATTACAGCGTCATTCTGAATTATATTTCTGGGAAATTTAAATTGGACACTAACCATAATTTTTAAAAATCTATCACCATCAATTTCTGAGACTATGGGTTACTTTGTTTTTTATCTTATTTTGTTTTTTCAAATATTTATTTGAAAGAGTGACAGAAAAATAGGGAAGGAAAGAGAGAGAGAGAGAGAGAGAGGGAGAGGGAGAGAGAGAGAATTATTTTTCATCTACGAGTTCACCTTCTAAATGCCTATAACAGCTGGGGTTGGACCAGGTCAAAACCAGGAGCCAGGAACTCTGTTTGGGTCTCTCATGTGAGTGGCAGGAACCCAAGTAATTGGCCATCATCTGCTGCAGGATGTTAGATTGGAAGATGAGATGATACTCAATCCCAGGCAGTCTGATGTGAAATGTGGATGTCCCAAGCAGTGACTTAGCCCACTGTGCCACAATGCCCACCACATTCTTACTTATTAATTTCATTCAACTAACTTTTGTTTCAAGTTTACAAGTTATCACATAATGTGTTAGGCAATAGGTAATGCAACGATGGTGCCCTTGAGAAGCTAACAGTTTAATATGAAAAAAAGACATAAAGCATATAAACTTACAGCTCCTAGGATTGAAAACTGAATTAAATTATCTTAGCAGTTTATTAAATTAACAATAATGTGGGAATGAGACACAGTTAAATAACCTATAATAGATGTCAAATTGAATATCTGGGCCATTCCTTTTAGAAAATAGTCTCATTATTTTTTAAAATTTGATGACATAGTCTCCAGATACACAGTATTTATGTGTATGGAAATTCTCCTTAAATTTGAAGTTTGGTGAAATATGCTATTTCAATTTGATATTAATGATAAATATTTTACTGTTCATATCTGATTTATAACATTTCAGATTAACTATCTGCATTACAGATTATTCTCAGAATTCATAATAGATATATTCTATAAAGCTGCTACAAACAATGAATTAGCAAATACTGAACCTTTCCTTCTATGTAAATTTAAGGTTAGGTTCTTTTTTTTTAGTTAAAGGAATTTTATTAATAAACTGAGTTCTCAGAGTCACAGAAAATGCATGATAAATACAACAAAATTCTTATCAATTCTCATATTAATGTGATATTAATACAAAGAACAGATTCGATGTAGTCCTAGTTCTTCTTTTTTTTTTTTTTGACAGGCAGAGTGCACAGTGAGAGAGAGAGACAGAGAGAAAGGTCTTCCTTTTGCCGTTGGTTCACCCCCCAATGGCTGCTGAGGCCGGCGCACTGGGGCCAGCACACCGTGCTGATCTGAAGCCAGGAGCCAGGTGCTCCTCCTGGTCTCCCATGAGGGTGCAGGGCCCAAGGGCTTGGGCAAATCCTCCACTGCACTCCCCGGGCACAGCAGAGAGCAAGCCTGGAAGAGGAGCAACCGGGACAGAATCCAGCGCCCCGACCGGGACTAGAACCCGGTGTGCCGGTGCCACAGGTGGAGGATTAGCCTATTGAGCCGTGGCGCCAGCCTGTAGTTCTAGTTCTTGAAAGTTCTCAAACACATTTGTCTGTCAACCTATTCTTAACCTAGTTTTATGTGTGCTTCTGTTGAAAGGCTTTTTTTGATATGTGTGTGTGTGTAATTAATTAATTTCATAGTGTTCAAATAATTTAAACCCAGAAGTTTTGAAGACCATTTGAATTATATGGGTTTATTTGCCAATATGCTTGTAAGTATGTTAGTTTTTAAGAGCCCATGAGAGTATTGTAGGCATGGAAAGCCAAGATATCATGGAAAAGAAAAAAAAGAAGAAGACCTAAATGAAAGATCTCTGTGAGTGAGATCCCAATGGAAAGAACGGGGCCATCAAAGAAGGAGGTACCTTTCTCTGAAGGGAGGAGAGAACTTCCACTTTGACTATGACCCTATCGGAATAAGATCAAAGTCGGCAAACTCTAAAGGCTTCCATAGCCTTGGAAACTCATGACTAGAGCCTAGGGAGATTACTGACGCCATAAACAAGAGTGTCAAATTGTTAAGTCAGCAACAGGAGTCACTGTGTACTTACACCCCATGTGGGATCTGTCCTTAATGTGTTGTCTAATGTGCAGTGATGCTATAACTAGTACTGAAACAGTATTTTTACACTTTGTGTTTCTGTGTGGGTACAAACTGATGAGATCTTTACTAATTATATACTGAATCGATCTTCTGTATATAAAGATAATTGGAAATGAAAAAAAAAAAACCTGGTGTTAAATTGGAAATGGCATAGAAAATTAATTAATTTTTAAAAAAATATTATGTAGGATCTCTGTCTTTAATGTGCTGTACACTCTTATTTAATGCTATAACTAGTACTCCAACAGTATTTTTTTTCACTTTGTGTTGCTATATGGGTGCAAACTGTTGAAATCCTTACCTAATATATACTAAACTGATCTTCTGTATATAAAGAGAATTGAAAATGAATCTTGATGTGAATGGAAGGGGAGAGGGAGTGGGAAAGGGGAGGGTTGTGGGTGGGAGGGAAGTTATGGGAGGGGGGAAGCCATTGTAACCTATAAGCTGTACTTTGGAAATTTATATTCATTAAATAAAAGTTTAATAAATGAAAAAAAATCTATCATTCCACATAAATTTTTTATAACACTTAGCTGATATCAAAAAGACAAAATTCTACTGTATCGTCCTGATCTGCAGAACTTACCTTACCTAGAGTTTGGATATAGTCTGTCACCCTCATATGTCTAAGTTTAAAACCCATTGTGGGGACTGGTGCTGTGGCCCAGTGGGTTAATCTTCTGCCTGCAACCTGGCATCCCATATGGGAACCGGTTCTAGTCCCGGTTGCTCCTCTTCACATCCAGCTCTCTGCTGTGGCCCGGGAAGGCAGTGGAGGATGGCCCAAGTCCTTGGGCCCCTGCATCCACATGGGATATGCTGAAGAAGCTCCTAGCTCCTGGTTTCAGATCGGCACAGCTCTGGCCGTTGCAGCAGTCTGGGGAGTGAACGAGCGGATGGAAGACCTTTCTCTCTGTCTCTCCCTCTCACTGTCTGTAATTTTATCCCTCAAATAAATACAAATAAAATCTTAAAAAAAAAACTATTGTGAATTCACAAACACAGAAGCTGCACATAATTTACCAGCACTGCCTTTTCTAGGTACCTCCTATTCTTCAACTTCTATGTTGGTTTTCAGGGCTCTGAACCGTTAACTAAGTACAGCATCACAGAGTATTAGTTTAAGGGAAGCTTACACAAGATAATCTTGTATGATGACCATTCCTTTGTCAAGAATACACTTCTAGCTTATTTACTAGGGGCTTCAATGTTGCGAATAAGTTGATGATAAGCACACAGAGGAGTATGACAAGTGATGCTCTCCATACCAGCTTATCTATGAATATAAGCTGACAAAACATATTATCTGTATTTATGTTAATACTTAAAACATGAAACTTATGAATAGAATAAGATTAGCTGTTCCATTTTGTTCCTTTATCTTCGTTTGTTCTTTGAAAAAACTATCTATCATCAGGTCACAAATCTACTGCTGGGTGACTAACCAATCATATTAAAAAAAAGTTTTATATTTTTGTATTTCAATCACTAATTGTCACTGCTGTGAATTTCTTTCCTGATGGGAACATTGCTCCACGTTCCTCCATCTACTGTGGAAACACTGACATCACTCTTCCCTGGCAGTGCCACCCAAGCCTCTCAGTCCCCAAGCTCCACAACTACCAATTCTCCTAGATATTTTGTAATGATTCTTTTTTTTTTTTGACAGGCAGAGTGGACAGTGAGAGAGAGACAGAGAGAAAGGTCTTCCTTTTGCCGTTGGTTCACCCTCCAATGGCCGCTGCGGCCGGTGCATTGCGCTGATCCGAAGGCAGAAGCCAGGTGCTTCTCCTGGTCTCCCATGGGGTGCAGGGCCCAAGCACTTGGGCCATCCTCCACTGCCCTCCCGGGCCACAGCAGAGAGCTGACCTGGAAGAGGGGCAACCGGGACAGAATCCAGTGCCCCGACCAGGACTAGAACCCAGTGTGCTGGCACCGCAAGGTAGAGGATTAACCTAGTGAGTTGCGGTGCCAGCCAGATTCTCTCAATTCTATAGCCATTCTTTTGAGATATAGGTAATATATAACTTACTACTAGTAAGTTATTTTTAGTTCATGAAATTTAATCACAGAAGATAGAAATTCAATTCAGACACTGAATTATAATGAAGCCCAACTATAATAAAGCCCAATTACTAATTTGAAATCGCTTTGGTGTCACAGTGTGAAATATGCATGTGGCAAAAAAGGAGACATACTGTAAGAAGCTTAACAAAGTACTGCTGGAGGAAAAGGAGGGCACCCTTGACTTTAACAGATAAATGTTAATAGGGAAATCTATAGAATAATAATAAAAAAAATAGCCAAGAGGCTTCTGGCCACATGGTAGAATAAGAAAATGACTCTGTAATTAACACACAATTATTCTTAGGTGTTTAAATTTAACTGAAAAGTGATCCCTGTTCAATATAAGAGTGGGAATAAGAGAGGGAGGTGGTGTACAATTTGGGACATGCTCAAGCTGACTTGCCCCAAATGGTGGAGTTAGAAACGTGCCAGGGGATTCCAATACAATCCCATCAAGGTGGCATGTACCAATGCCATCTCACTAGTCCAAGTGATCAACTTCAGTTCACAATTGATCACATGGATAGGTCTAAGAGTCAAAGGGATCACACAAACAAGACTAGTGTCTGCTAATACTAACTGATAGAATTAAAAAGGGGAGAACGATCCACTATGGGATGTGGGATACACAGCAGACTCATAGAATGGCAGATGTCCTAAATAGCACTCTGTCCTCAGAATCAGCCCTTAAGGCATTCAGATCTGGCTGAAGAGCCCATGAGAGTATTTTAGGCATGGAAAGCCAAGACACTCTGGCAAAAAAAAAAAAAAAGAAAAAAAAAAAAAAGAAAAAAAAAAAAGAAAGAAAGAAAAGAAAGAGGACCTAACTGAAAGATCTCTGCGAGTGAGATCCCAGTGGAAAGAACAGGGCCATCAAAGAAGGAGGTACCTTTCTCTGAAGGGAAGAGAGAACTTCCACTTTGACTATGACCTTGTTGGAATAAGATCAAAGTTGGTGAACCCTAAAGGCTTCCATAGCCTTGGCAACTCATGACTAGAGCCTAGGGAGATTACTGACGCCATAAACAAGAGTGTCAAATTGTTAAGTCAGCAACAGAAGTCACTGTGTACTCTCTTATTTAATGCTATAACTAGTACTCCAACAGTATTTTTTTTTTTTTCACTATGTGTTGCTGTATGGCGGCAAACTGTTGAAATCGTTACCTAATATATACTAAACTGATCTTCTGTATATAAAGAGAATTGAAAATGAATCATGTGATTGGAAGGGGAGAGGGAGTGGGAAAGGGGAGGGTTGCGGGTGGGAGGGAAGTTTTGGGAGGGGGAAGCCATTGTAACCCATAAGCTGTACTTTGGAAATTTATATTCATTAAATAAAAGTTTAATTTAAAAAAAAAAGAAGTCACTGTGTACTTACGTCTCATGTAGGATCTGTGCTTAATGTGTTGTCCAATGTGAAGTAATGCTATAATTAGTACTGAAACAGTATTTTTACACTTTGTGTTTCTGTGTGGGTGCAAACTGATGAAATCTTTACTAATTATATACTGAATTGATCTTCTGTATACAAAGATAACTGAAAATGAAAAAAAAACTTGTTTTTTTTTAAATTGGACATTGCATAGAAAGTTAATCAATTTTTAAAAAATATCATGTAGGATCTCTGTCCTTAATGTGCTGTACACTCTTATTTAATGCTATAACTAGTACTCCAACAGTATTTTTCACTTTGTATTGCTATGTGGGTGCAAACTGTTGAAATCCTTACTTAATATATACTAAACTAATCTTCTGTATATAAAGAGAATTGAAAATGAATCTTGATGTGAATGGAAGGGGAGAGGGTCAGGGAAAGGGGAGGGTTGCGGGTGGGAGGGAAGTTATGGGGAGGGGAAAGCCATTGTAATCCATAAGCTGTACTTTGGAAATTTATATTCATTAAATAAAAGTTAAAAAAAAAGAAAATGAAAAAGGACAAAATAAAAAACACCCATTTTAAAAATATTGGGGAAATATACTGATCAATTTTAAATCATAGAAAAACTTAAGCTAGTAAGTTCCCAAGTGTTTTAAGCAAAATGTTAGAAAGGAATCCAAATAAACGTTCAGAGAGAATTAGTACCTGGGCATTTCACATGGATTTTACTTAATCTTAGCTGAGAAGTGATTAATGTGGATTTCAGAAAGGAAATAGGCTCTAGAAAATGGGCAAATGGTTGAAAACACCCATGTAAAAGGGAAGTATAATCTTGGTGTCTTCCATTAAACACACTGTCTCTAAGGACTTGCAGTCCTCATAGCTTAGGAAAAAATCCCAAACAATTAACCAGAAAAAATGTAAACAAACTTGCCATTTATCTAGGACTTGTGTTGGAAAAAGCAGGACTTCTGAGAATTTAAAAATGGTAGGTCTGAATCAATAGCTGATGTAGGGTCTAAATCTGTATTATCTGGGTGGTGCAGGTAATGTGATCTGAGAAATCAGACTTACAATCCAGTCCAAAATCACTTAAATCCCTTAGGCCATCAACAAAAGCAAGTCCCAAACCATCCTTTCATAACCTAGGGCTTTTTGGAACTCTAATAGGATTATAAAAACCAAGCTGAAAATGAGCCCGCACTAATAGACTGCAAACCCCACCAGAAAATCACCATGAGCAAGAATCAGCAGATGCAATAAACAGATGAATTCATGCCATAAAATTTAAAATACTAGAATAATCTGTAAGAGATCATCAGACAAATGTGTTTTAAATAAAGAAATTTTTAAAAGACGAGCCATAATTAGCACAAACACCCCAAATACATTCCTGTTTTATTCTAAAATCACAATTTGTATTGAGTACTAGCAAATAAGAAATAAACCCAAAGCTAACTTTTATGTAGAAGCAAAGGGTGAAAGTTGAGAAAGTCAGATTTGTTTGGATATGTGATGAACCTTTTGGGTTTGGTTTTTATGTCACAAGTGTCTATCCAAAAGCTATAATGAAAATCTTACTTCACCGGGAGAGTAAAGCAATCCAGTCCGGAAATGAAAGAAAATTCATAAAAGTTCAAGCAACCAAAAATGAGGTGAGAAAGAGAACTATAGGTTACTATCTATGTCTAACAGAAATGTTTTGAAAATACAAAATGTGGTAACTGCTCTCCTTTATAAAAAGTTCAAAAGTTCAAGAACTCATTACAATGAAATAAAAACAATGATGGAAATCAAACATTGCTACTATGAAACAGTTTCATGAGAAATGATATATAAGCATTGATACATTAAGCAAGACTGACTCCATTAAACTACCATTTGTCATTGTTTCCCAGCTATTTAGTCCACGATTACTATATAGTTTTTGATTTAGAGACATAGAAGGTATTTGTGCACTGAAGCCTTATGAGTTGATGGTAACATATTTCTTCATGGCACACTTTTGTGATAACATTCTTTCTGTAATTATCATGACTGATTTTTTTGGCACTGAAAAATGTATCAAAATAGACACGTAAATCTAGATGAAGCAAGGAAAATATAATATGTGGTTAAGGACATTTCATGGACTAAGCAAAAGATTTCTGAGAATATTTTCAATCTTAGGAATAAAAAGGATTATATGGATGACTGTGGCTACCTGGCATTTCTTCATACAAAAACCATCACCAATTTCTTGAAAAAAATCTTAGCTGTGACAGAGATAAATAGGATCAAATATAGAAGTCCTACTTGTTATTCCTCGTAAGCCCTTTTAACAAGCTGTGCCAGGCACACTATTACACATTTCACACATTTCAACTCATTTAGTTCTTCCAACAATTTTGTAAAGTCAGCACGATTATTATTCACATCCAACAGAAGCAGAAAGTGAGGCATTTGCTTAACTTGCTTAAGTCATATAAGTAGTAAGTGGCCGAGAAAATTGGCTCCCAAATCCATGTAAACTGTATAAGATGATGGCCTCTTAAGGATGCCACAAGTAAGAAAACTGGTTTAGGCCGGCGCCGCGGCTCACTAGGCTAATCCTCAGCCTTGCGGTGCCAGCACACCAGGTTCTAGTCCCGGTCGGGGCACCGATCCTGTCCCGGTTGCCCCTCTTCCAGGCCAGCTCTCTGCTGTGGCCCGGGAGGGCAGTGGAGGATGGCCCAAGTGCTTGGGCCCTGCACCCCATGGGAGACCAGGAGAAGCACCTGGCTCCTGCCATCGGATCAGCGCGGTGCGCCGGCCGCAGCGCGCCAGCCGGGGTGGCCATTGGAGGGTGAACCAACGGCAAAAGGAAGACCTTTCTCTCTGTCTCTCTCTCACAGTCCACTCTGCCTGTCCAAAAAATAAATAAATAAATAAATAAATAAATAAAAAGAAAACTGGTTTATTCTTCACTTTGGGTTAACCAGAAAAAATGTAATACATTACAATAAAGGGAGCATTAAGGTACCATGGGAATGAAAATGGAAAGTTTTAAAAGCAATTGATTGGCAGAGAAGAATTGAGTGCCACTCAGAAACTAGATTTTTAATTACATATTTGGGGCTTTTACTTCTCATTTGGAAGGCAATATATTAGAAGAAAAAAAAACTTATCTCAGCTGACCCAAATGGATCCCGTAGTTCTAAGTTCTTTTAATCTATAATTTATCATCACAAAACATTGGGAAGAGGTCAAATCCTCTAAATTCATTCCCTAATGAAAACTTTTCTCAAAAAAATGTATTCTTATATAGTCACCATTTGATATGATACAAAGGGCATGCATATATTTTAAATTGTCATTCACATGATCACTTTTACTGTTTGATGGCTTAGTTTCATTCTCATTGTCTAAGTCTATTTTTATGATCTTTTAACAAAAGAAGTTAAGTAGAAGGCAATGGTTTCTATTACAAATTTTATAGCTTTTTTCTTTTAAAACAGAGGTACTGTCTTCCATGCTGGAAGATTGGAAGAGAAGCCAAAATTCAAAGGCATAAACTCTGCCAGAAATTGGCATTTTGCCTGTGACTTGGTGGACCTGTTAAATAACCTTTGAGAAAAAACAGATTCCAACTATATCAAACACAGTGAAGGAGTAAGTTCAGAAAACGGTATTCTTGGTTTGGTAAAAGTCCATGAGTACTGGCTCTGTCCATAAATGGATTGAAAGCAATGAAGAGCTGGAACATGCACTAGTCCTGTAGGCATTTTCAATCTTTCTTGTTGAAAATCACAAGTGGAGACAAAGAAAGAAGATAAACAATATGTACGCATTGCAAGAACGCCTCAAGTTGTCTTGCTGACAAATATTATAATCGGTGGATCTGTATCAAATACTTTTCTACCAGAATTTTCCTGTTGATTTTGACTTTAGAGGTTGTAAGAAAGAATTATACAGAGGTCGTCTCTGTGGAACAATGGACAAAGCCACCGCTTGCAGTGCTGGCATCCCATATGGGCACCAGTTCGAGTCCCGGTTGCTCCACTTTGTACCTTGCTTCCAGCTAATGTGCCTGGGAAGGCAGCAGAAGGTTGTCCAAATCCTTGGGTCCATGAACCACATGGGAAACTGGAAGAAGCTCCTGGATCCTGGCTTCAGATTGGTCCAGCTCCAGCCCAGCTGTCGTGGCCATTTAGGCATTTAGGGAGTGAACCAGAGGATGGAAGATCCCTCTCTCTCTCTCTCTCTCTCTCTCTCTCTCTCTCTCTCTCTGTCTCTGCCTCTTTGTAACTCTGCCTTTCAAATAAATAAACCTTTAAAAAAAGAAAGGGAAGGAAGGAAGGAAGGAAGGAAGGAAGGAAGGAAGGAAGGAAGGAAGGAAGGAAGGGAGTATATAATGAGGTGCTGTGTTTAAACCCAGCTTAGTCTTCCCTTACAGGGTTTGGGAATACTTTATGGCACACCTTCTTCAACAGAGATTTTCCTCTCTCCATTCTTTGGCCACTCCCATTTCCAGGACTAATTTTGCTATGAAAGACCAATGTGTAAATTCTGCAAGGAGTAAACATTTATTTTCTTTCTACCACTTCCATGACTTTCCAAAGGCCGCATATCTGGTGTCCTTTTTTGGGGAGTATAATGAAGTTTTCATCACATTTGGATATATGTAGAGAGAACTGGGCATGTTGAGTTTTACAACATTACAGAGAGGGTGGTATAGCTTATCATTTCTGTATTAATTCTGAAACATGGAAGGATACTTTTTCAAACTTTATATACCAATTGGATGTCATATAAATGGCTTTGCCTTTAGGCAACTATGACAATTATGCAAAATTTCTACAATAATGAATGTACCTATACAAGAGAAAGAAAAGGTGATATTTTTTCAAATTTTGATAGTACATTGGAAATTAGCAGAAAAAATATATAACAAGATGATTTAAAGATGTAACAAATGGTTACCATCCCATCACAAACATGTCAGTCTAATTATGAAAATCCAAAATGACAAAATCATGATGGTTGATTCCATAATTCATTTATATTCTCTCTTATAGCTGAAACTCCATGAGCTAGATTGTAGGCATAAGAAATCTGTCACTACCCTGGAATAGCTCAGAGAGGAGCTGATGATGCCACTTTTCATTAACAAGTAATATATATAATATATATGCATATATAAGTATATATATATACATACATACACACAAAATGGCTTTTTAGTTGAAGCAGAATTTTGAAGAAATCCAGTTCTTAAGTAATTTTCAAGCTAACTGCCCAATTGGTGAAAACACCTCAGATAACGGTTAAGTTAGATATAATAAAGTGAACATGATATCAAATTAGCTTTGTAGGCTGCATCTGGATTAGCACTTTGACATTTTGAGATAATTCTGAGTTAATAATTCATTCAAAACTTGTTCCAGTACATGTCCTTCCTATCATGCCTGGGAATGGAAATCAGTTATACTTCTTTTTTCTTAGAGTCACAGAGCCTGGTGGAGGGTCAGCTTGACATTTTACTTTGCTGAAGTAAGCTTGTCAAATGCTGATTACATGGCAGTGAAAGATGATTGTTTTATTTTGGGCGTAATAATATCATTTTAAAGCAATCTCCAAAATAACCTCTTATTATTTTGAGGTAGTATCTACTAGTAATATTTTATACCAAACAAGTAAGATATGACTTCTTTGTGAGTGATTATATCCCTGAATGAAAAATCAAGCTTATAATCAGAATTTTTCACTAGCAAATTCTATTCCACTGAAAGAGAAAACTAAAAGTCAAAACAAAATATCAAATGATTTTTCCTCTCTCTGGAAAATTCAACACTTGAGATATTTGTAATAGAATTAAAAAAATCATATCATGATCTTTCCTTAATGAGAATGTTATACTTGCTCTGCTAAAACATTGTAAGAACAAGGCTAGCAAAAGTAATATTAAAGATGTGTCATCTTGTAATGTCAAATATTGAATGTAATAAAAACAAGTAAGAGGTCAACTTTGACAAGGAGTTGTGTTGTTTTGAGAGCTTTGAGATAATTGGTCTGTGTTTCCTTTAGAAAGGAAAGCCAAGGTCAAACTTAGTGTGTGAAAAGTTACTTTCCAAGGTTTCAAAGAAAATAGGACAATCATCATTTGTTTTTCATCAGTTAATATTTCTTTAGGAATAAAGATACAGTGTAGTTTTAGTAGCCTGGGTGGCTAAGAAGGGCTTGGAGGCTTTACAAGCCCTCTATCACTAATACATACTTCACCATGCCATTACATGAACATGGAAAGATACTAGTCACAGCATTAGAGGCTCCAAAGGAGGGGCAAACGTTTATCTAGCACTATATTTACTATTTCCAGGGATGGAATAAAAGGCCGAGAATTTTCCTCCTTCAAATTATACACAGTTTATTAAGAATTCTTAATGAAAATGATGAAAAATATAGTTGATCTTCATAATTCCTGGATTCTGTATTTAATAATTTTTCTATCTACTAAAATTTATTTGCAACTACAAAATCAATACCTGTGGTACTTCCATTCTCATTTGTGCTCATATACAGAGTGGCAAAAATTTCAGTTGCCTGATATACATGTTCCCAGTTGAGCTTGGAAAAGGTGATGCTCTGCCCTCTTTTAAAAATGTTTTTATTCATAACAATTATACATATGTATGTGCTACAGTGTGATATTTCAATACAGGTATACAATATTTACTGCCCCAAACAGTAATCTTCTTTGACATTACCTTATGACTAGTGGATTAGAGCATTTTTCTTCTATTTGTTCATATCACATAATACAATATTGACTAGATTACTGTGAACCATAGCCTTCCCACTATGCTGTGTGACACTAGAAACATATTCCTTCAATCTAATTGATTTGATATCCAATATCGAAACTCCTCTATCTCCACTGCTCTTCCTCCTGTCCTCTAGTAGTCACCATTCTTTGTTCAGGTTGTTTTTATCTTCTTTGGGGTTTGGTGCCCACATGTGTGGGAGAATGTGTGTTATTTGTCTTATTCATTGGTTTATTTGTTTTTTAAAGCTTTATTTATTCATTTGAAAGGTATAGCAACAAAGGGACAGAGGGAGATCTTCCATCTTTTGGTTTACTTTCCAAGTGGCTGCCAAACAGGTCAGAGCCAAGAACCATGATGTCCTCCAGTTCTAATCCATTTTGCAGCAAATTATTTAACTCTTTATGCCTTAATAATATTTCATTGTGTGTATATAGCACAGTTACTTTCCTCATTAATCTGGCGATAAACATCTTGGTTGGTTCTATATCTTGGCTATTGGGAACAATAAACATGTTGGAATAATTATCTCTTTGATATGATGGTTTCATGTCTTTTAGATATATATATATATATTCCCAGTAGTGATATTGCTGGATCAACTGGCATTTCCATTTCTAGTTTTTCAGAAAAACTCCATACTGTTTTCAATAACTGCAATAGTAATTTACATTCCCACCAACAGTATACAAGGCTTCCTCTTTCTCAACATCCTCACCAACATATTACTTTCTTTTTGATATTAGCCATTCTAAAAGGGTAAGGTGATATATCATTGTGGTTTTCATTTGCATTTCCCTGATGGCAATGATGGTGAGCATTTTTTCATATTTGTTGACAAATTTCTTTTTTTAATTTTCTTTATTTTATTATTTATTTTTATTTTCTTTTTACTTCTTTTTTAATTAATTAATTAATTTAGCTTTTAAAAATTTCATGTATGTCATATATACAGATTTAGGAACATAGTAACACTTTCCACCTTCCTCCCTCCCCTCCCACCTATTCTGCCACCCTCTCTCTTCCTCCCTTTCTTATTCTTTGTTTTAATTTTTATAATCATTGACTTTCAGTTTATTTTATACTTATATGATTAATCCTACACTAAGTAAAGAATTCAACAAATAGTAAGCAGAAAATAAACTTCTCCTCAACAACAGAGACAAGGACTGTAAGCATTCAACAAATCTCAAAATGTCAAATTTGCTCATAAACATTACACTGTTTCTTGTACTATATTAGTATTTTTTCTTTTAAGAACTTTCTATTCAGGTCTCTTTCTCATTTCTTAACTGGATTGGTTTTTTGTTGTTGTTCAGATTTTTAAATTCTTTCTTCTTGCTTCTGCTAATATTGTAAACAAGTATCTCTTTCGGGGTAAATTTAGTTTTTTGTTTTCCTCATTTTGTGCTTTCTTTGGTGATTTTATTATTCAAAATGGCCCTAAGCATAATAATGAAATGTTGTATACCACTCCTAAGTACAAGAAGGCTGTCATGTGACTTACAAGGAACATGTGTAAAGACTTAAAGTGTTATTTGCCTTTCAATATCAATGAGTCAACAATATATGTTAAAGTGTCTTTAAAGAGGAACATACATGATGGAGCTTTTGTATTCATATGTTGACAAAAATGTTTTGACCAGAGGCTCAAATTCTGTATTTTCTCTGTAAGTAAAAGCTCAATATTTGTAATTTATCATTCACAGTGACTTTGTAGAAGATAACTGCATTAGTGGCAAAAATAGACATTTGTATTCTGATTTATTCAGAATCACAAAAAGATACCTTATACTATGATAAAATAAAGAACTTTCTTGCATATGGGCAATCATAATTAGGGTTAAAATTAAATTTAGTGAAGTACATAGGCCTATAAATGAGAAACATGTAATCATTATTAGTTAACATATAACTATTGCATAAACAGCACTATAGGGATAGCACAAAGAAGGCTTATTCATGGAGCTATTTAACTTAATCAGATATGATGAGATTAATATCTTTACCTTATCTTTTAAAGGCTTACCCAACCCAAATAAATTCTCTGCAGACTTTAAAAACTGCTATTAAAATGATTAATTCCAATTACTAAACTAATTCATAGGTTTCGATTAAGGGAATTTGGCAAGTCTTATGATCTTCTCACATTTTTCACATTATGTCAGGTGAATTTCATGCATTAGGCCTATGTTCAATCTGGCTACTAGATCAACACATTCTCCAAATTCATTCTTTTGAGATGCTACAGAGTTCCTGAAGAGTTCATCTGAAAGTAAGTGGGAAAGATATTTTCTTCCTAACATTTCAGCTCTTCTCAATATTTATGTACTAGTGTTAAAGACCCTGAGACGCTTCAACAAACATTTGATTGTATTTTTGTGGAATTTTTAAAGATGTGAGTCCAGATTGCAAATATCTAAGAGAATGCTAGATTGTTAGTAAATAAGAATGGTAGCAACAGCTTCTTCTTGGCATTTACTATGAACAATGTACAAATATGTCTGTGATTAATCTACTCTTGTATGTGGGCCAGAACTGAAGTTCAACAGATCACAATTTTCATAATACATAACAGCTGAAAAAACTTTCCATTAAAACTGGATAAATTTTATTTTTCTTTAAAGACTGTCCCCAAGAGCATCTCACATTCACCTGCATGATTACTTAAAGTGGCAATGTATGCAAGTGAATATTTATCTCTAAAGACTCAAGCATTGCCATGTTGCATTATAATGCGTGTTGAATTTCCACCTGTCTCACCAGATGGAATTTATTTAACTCCTAAAGTTGATTAAAAAATATTTGGGGGAGATCCAAGATGGCTGAATAGGGAAAAGACACACAGATTTTGGCCACGGGAAGAAACCAGAAGAACAGGGGAAGGACAGTGTTCCAGGGTACAGTTGGAGAGAAATTTTCAGTAGAAAGAGCACAGAAGAGAAGATAGATTTTGTGGACCAGCAAAGACAGTATACAAATATATAGCAGCTGGCAAGACACTATCAGTGACTTCTATGGCCAGCAGCTGGAGAGGTTGCATTAGCCCACATGCCAGTGGTAATCTTGTCTAAGACAGAACCCTCGGGTCCCCTCTGACTTTAAGTCTTGCCTGGAGAGCTGGCAGAGGACAAGGTGTCCACTTGGCTCTGGGAAGGGAATACACATGGTTTCCCTCCACTTCCTCCACTAAAGTACCAGACTTAGCTTGTTGAGTCTGAGCACCAACTGACCTCTCTCTCTAGTAGGTGGCTGGCTCTTGGATGAAGTGGCTCACCCATTGGAGCAGGGGGCCTGCAATGCTGAGAGTGCATCCCCTGTATGCTGTGACCATGAGAACTCTGTACCCTATGACTATGGGAATCTTGTGACTGTGAGACTTGTACAAATACTGGGAAACTGAGAAGGGGGGATGTGTGTGACTGGTTCTCTGGACAATTATCCAACTGACTCCAAAAGGACAGAAATCCCTGATTGCTGTGGAGGGACCTCATGGAGTGCTCAATATTCACACTCTGTAGCACACAGATCCATTTGGAAGTTCTTGCACCGAGTGGGTGCAAGAAACTAGACAGTTGGTTTGCCTTGTCTCAGAGAAGTGCTGAGGCTGTGAACATGACAGCCAGCAGAACTATTACCTCCCCCTATTGATGATAGAGGAGGGTTACCATGCCAACTTGGGTGTCACTCTGGACTCTTTCCCCACCCACAAACAGTGTATCATCTGTCATTTCATCCATAATACAAAGTTGAGGAGAAAAAGGAACTCATATACCATTGGTGGAAATGTAAATTAGTAGAGTTATTATGGTATACATCATGGGATATCTTCAGAAACCTGAAAATAAAATCACAATATATCTTTCCCAATACATAGAAATGATTATATTTGAGGAGATGGAAAAGCTGACTACCCTGATTTGACCATTACACACTTTATGTATATATTGAATTACAATATTGTATCCCTGAAGCATGTGCAAATACTACATGCCAATTAAAAATATAGGATGCAGGTTCTGCATTAAACAATCTGTACTGTATCATTTTCTACAGTGTCTTTGGTAAGTTTGTCATCATCTGTTTGTGGCAGTTTCCTCAACTGTAAAATGGAGAAGATAATAGTCCCTATTTCTTAGAGTTGTAGCAAAGTTTAAATATAAGAATATTTCCAAAACACTTGGAAAAGTGGTCAGAACATAGTAAGCTTTATAAAGTATCTCTTAAATAAGAAAATTAATGCATATTTCTCTATTTTCCTCTCTCTCAACCTCTCAGCAGCATTTAATATCAATAATTATGCTTTTAGAAAGCTATCATCCTTGGTTAAATTGTGCAGCCTGGCAATGGACTGGTAGAAACAACAGAAGGCCCAATATACTACAGACATTTGGGTGGCAGTTACTGTTTAATGGAAATGTTCGACTCAGGACAGCCTAGGGAGACATGTAAAGTGAAAATTGAAGCTGTGAGTTTAGAACACTGAGAATTTTAAAATTAGAGATTATCATTCTGTGGAAATGAGGGAAATGGTAGTTAACATGCAAAAGGGATAAATAGGAATTGAGAAGGTCTATCAATTGTGAAGCTATTGTCATAGAACGGCTTTTAGCCCCAGATGTTATTATGTGTTGGTGGTGTAAAATAACTATGGGTGTAGTGCCCAAAGGGGACTCATGGAAATTCACTGGCAATGGGAACAGAGGGTGGTACCAGTTAAGGACATTTCCAATTATTTAAGAGCCAACATTTCCAGATTACTTGAATTTCTTTGTTCCATTGTACATGATTCTTAGCCACTGAAAGTTTCTTTTTTTTTCAATTAATTAATTATCTTTTTTATTTTATTTTTATTTTAATTTTTGTTAGTTTTTAACAGATTTAACGTGCTTTGTAGATAACAATTCTTTTTTTAGTTGATTTTTTTTTAACTTTTATTTAATGAATATAAATTCCCAGTGTACAGCTTATGGATTACAATGGCTTCCCCCCCCCATAACTTCCCTCCCACCCGCAACCCTCCCCTCTCCCGCTCCCTCTCCCCTTCCATTTGCATCAAGATTCATTTTCAATTCTCTTTATATACAGAAGATCAATTTAGTATAAAGATTTCAACAGTTTGCACCCACATAGAAACACAAAGTGAAACATACTGTTTGAGTACTAGTTATAGCATTAAATCACAATGTACAGCACATTAAGGACAGAGATCCCACATGAGGAGCAACTGCACAGTGGCTCCTGTTGTTGACCCAACAAATTGACACTCTAGTTTATGGCGCCAGTAACCACCCTAGGCTGTCGTCATGAGTTGCCAAGGCTATGGAAGCCTTCCAAGTTTGCCGACTCTGATCATATTTAGACAAGGTCATAAAAGACAGAGTGAGGATAGTAACCAATGAACCTAAGAGTGGCATTTACCAGGTTTGAACAATTATACAGCATTAAGTGGGGAAGAGGACCATCAGTACACACAGGTTGGGAGTAGAGCCATTGGTGGTAGAGTAGAGGTTATGATTACAAAGGAATGAGGCCCAAGTGCACTAGACAGGGCCTAGAACAAAGGACAGAGTCATTATTAGAGGAGCTAAGAAAGGTGCTGTCTAAGCTACAATGAAGTTTTCTGATTGAGAGGCAAATAGAACCTGATAGAAGGGGCTTGATAATAATCTGTTGGGCTTTAGGCCTTGTAAGTTCAGAGGCCCAGACCTATCTATCTCTTCACATGGGGTATATTCTAAGGGAGGTGTGAACCTCCTAGGGGAAGGCACTCTGTTGACTTTCATTACTTGGCTGGCCTGGGAGGAGAGCTGGCCAGGTAAAGGCAGGGGGCATCTCTAACAAGAAATTTACAGTTCTGCCTGCAATGTTGCTGACCCTACTTGACCATCCCCTCAGCTGCAGTGGTCACTTTGGAAGTTGGGCTGAGTGAAGGGCTTTTCAGCTTGGAGCCAATAAGATCTGTGGCTCTGACCTGGGCATCCTTCGACTCCAGGGCAGGTCCATTTCCAGTGATCCAACTCTTGGCAGAGCTGCCAGGGCTCTTCACAAGCTGACTTCTGCTGAAGCCCAGGCTCACCACATGGAAAGCCACTGCAGTGGACTGGCCTGTTGGGTCTCCTTGAGGGCAGATCACTGTACAGATCAGCCATTAATAGGCCTGCCACCCATTGCTTCTGATGCCGAGCTTTCTTTTCCTCCTGGTTTGTGTTAAAGTAGACCAGAGGATGCAAGTCAAGGGAGTGCCCGTTTCCCATCTCTAATCTTCGGTGGCCTGAACTACAAGTCTATAGTCACAGGCATGTTCTGTAGTAGTTTTTCTAAGGTAGACAATGCCCATGAGGAAAATTATATTCTCACTTTAAAACTTTCTTTCCCTTTGGTCTGAAAGCGAGGTTTTTTCTACTTACTGTATACTTCGCTGATGGCGAAGTGAATCTAGCTGTGAGATTATTATTTAAGTTCTTATTTTGGCTATGCTATTGCAGAAAAATGTTAGCCATCTCTTTTATAAGGTCTAAAGATTAAATTGTGCATCCTACAGATTCCTTCATAATAGAATTAGTTTCCTACCTTGAAGAGAATAGAGAAATGAAAGAACAAGTTGGGCTTAGAATAGAGAAATGAGGGAGCAAGTCCTAGATCGCTTGCTGACAATAGCAATATCACATGAATACTTAGCAAACAGTTTCAACCATTAGATAACAACTTAAGAAAACATTTACCAGAAGGTCCAATGCCTTCTATAAATTTTAAGAATCATGTATTTGAAAACACCTCTTAAATATCTAACATGGTGTAGTTTGTTTAGCCAGTAAACTTAAGCACAACCATCTAAAATGTTTTTAGTTTCTTTCTACCAACAAGTCTAAAACATATGATACACAGATTCAGGTCCCACAAATTAAAATGTATCTTTGATTGATTTTAGCAGCTTAAATTTATGGACAATCTTATCTATAAGCCATTTAAAATAAAACTCTTAATAAAATTTCCCCATGTGGACATACAATATGTACACACATATAATATAGCATAATAGACCAATATAGCAATTTTAATAATAGCTTTTAAAATCTTTAACTCTTTTTGTAGATTGCCAATTGATTTGAATTGCTTTTTCTTTTTAGTACCCTCAGTTAACCATACTTTCTCTCAGTTGGTACTGTTCATACATTATTGGCTTCATCTGTTTACAGAGCCATCCCAAAGTACTGAATACAATAAAAGTGGCTGGAAAAAGTCCATAGGAACCTATAGGAGGACAGCTAAACACAGAACCAACAACGCTTTAGTTTTATGAGCAGCACATCATATATAACTATGGATGACAAAAGACTTTAAGTCGCCATGTTTAAAATTATAAACTCCTCAACCAACAAGAGGCACTTGCTTACTTCACAGTATTTTTGAAAGCACCTGTAGGATTTTACAAGTATTTAACCCTTTAAGCCTCTGGGGCTTTCTCATTAAGATAACTATCATGTCTAGTAACACAAGATCATTAGACTTTTTAATTCTCAAACATTTATATTAATAGCATTTTCCATTATAGAAACTTAAAGTCTGGTACCACATCACATCTTGACAGTACTTCTAATATACTCCAAATAGACTGATTAGTTGGTGTCTCTATAAGATGAGAGACATAGGTCCTTTGATTTTTTCAGTTGGGCCCAAACTGGAAAAACCAAAGTCCAGGATTTACTGGAAATTTTAGAGACCAGATTGTTTGAAACTTTGATTTTTTGAATGCCTGTCAAGAATGCCAAGAAGGCTCAAAATCCAAAATATCTGGTTGAAATAAGATTTCTTAAAATCATGACATAACATAGACCAAATTTGATCATTGTTACAAGGTGATTATTCAAATTTTTGAAAAAAGCACATATTTAAATAACCCATAGCTCTTAATAAAAATTCAGCTGTTTTTGAACAATTAGAATTTAACAGACATCAAGAGAACATAATAGATTACTTTAACACATTGCTTTAACAGAGCATCAGAGTTTAATTCTATGTCAAAGAGAAATTGAGCTTCCTGTGATCTTTTGCTGTGAGGTTTCCTTCCTTTACCTTCTTTCATATTTGGTGACCATGTTTCTGTGTTTCTGTGTGTAAGACATCGTTAAGCATCTTTTGCAGGGCAGGATGAGTGGCAACAAATTCTTTCAGTTTCTGTTTGCTATGAAAAGTCTTAATTTCACCTTCATTCACAAATGAGAGCTTTGCAGGATATAGTATTCTGGGCTGGCAGTTTTTCTCTCTTAGTACCTGGGCTATGTCTCGCCATTCCCTTCTAGCTTGTAGGGTTTCTGATGAGAAGTCTGCTGTGAGTCTAATTGGAGATCCTCTAAGAGTGATCTGACGTTTCTCTCTTGCACCTTTTAGGATCTTTTCTTTATGTTTCACTGTGGTGAGTTTGATTACAACATGTCGTGGTGAGGATCTCTTTTGGTCATGTTTATTAGGGGTTCTATAAGCTTCCTGTACTAAGATGCCTCTGTCCTCCTCCAAACCTGGGAAATTTTCTGCTAGTATCTCACTGAAAAGGCCTTCTAATCCTTTCTCCCTCTCCATGCCTTCAGGAACTCCTAGAACCCGAATGTTGGGTTTTTTAATAGTATCCTGTAGATTCCCGACCATATTTTTTAGATTTCTAATTTCTTCTTCTTTTCTTTGGTTTGCCTGTTTCCTTTCCTGTTCTCTGTCTTCTAAGTCTGATATTCTCTCTTCTGCTTCGCCCATTCTGTTTTTAAGGCTCTCTAATGTGTTTGTCATTTGATCTATTGAACTCTTCATTTCATTATGATTTCTAGTCACTATCAGAGTTTCTTGTTCCACTAGTTGTTTCATTTCATTTTGATTCCTCCTTAATATTTCACTTTCACGAGAGAGATTTTCTATCTTGTCCATGAAGGATTTCTGTAGTTCAAGAATTTGTTTTTGAGAACTTCTTAATGTTCTTATCAATTTTTTGAGATCCGCTTCTTGCATTTCTTCGATCTCATCATCTTCATAATCTTGAATTGGGGTGTCTTTTTCATTTGGGGGCGTCATAGTTTCTTCCTTATTCTTGTTAGCTTGGTTTTTGCGTTTGTTGTTTGGCATGTTGGAGATATTTGGTTTCTTCACTGTGGTGTTTTTTCTTGTTACACTATGGCTCTATATTAAGTGGACTGTCTGCTTTCAGTGGAGCCTTAGAGGCTTGAGATGAGTGTGGACTGAGAGCTGTGTTTGGTTCCTCAGGGTTGAGGGTGTGTCAAGGATGACACTCCCAGGTTAGGTGTGGTAAATCTCTTTCTTTTTTTGATTTAAAAGGGAAGTAATTCCGCACAGCTGAACGTAATTGGAGGTAGTTAGCAGGCAAATGATATACCCACAGGAGCCAGAGATCGGAAGCTCTTTCCCAAGGACCACACAGGGAATCTCTGCTGCCCTCAGTGTGGGCTCCAATTCTCCTGCAGTCTCCCACTGGGTTGCCAAGTTAGATGCTAATCTCCTGTTATTTCACCCCTCCCCCCAGAGTCAGGTGTTTCTGCTAGGCTCAGGGCTGGTGCAGACCTGAGGTCGCCCTGCTTATGACGTATGTCCAAAATGGCGCCTGCTCTGTCTTGCTCGCCTTTGAGAGGTGAGCGGAGAGAGAGAAACTTGTGTCCGTATCAGTCACTTTTTTTATTTTTTTTCTCTCTCTTCTAGTTAGCCTGGTGAACTTTTCCCCACGGAGTTTCAAGCCTCGTTCCCTCTAGCCTCCTCTTTCCGCTTGCCTGCTGGTATCTCGGGCTATTGAGGTTCGGCTCACCTCGCGTTCCAGCGCTGGTGCGTTGAGTCTGCCGCTGGTGTCCCGAACTTGGGCTCCCACGCTCTCCACGCAGGTCCACTGTGAATCACTAGTTCCGGAAGAGTTTCCTCTGCTGTTTCATCCCCTACTCTTCCTTGACCCTGCAGTATCTCCACTTATATTAAACTTTCTCTCTCCCCGGACTAAGTGTGCTCCCTGCCTATTCCGCCATCTTGCCGCCACTGAAAATTTCAAGATTAGCAACTGCCACCACAAACCAGGCAAAACAAACAAATATGAGATCAGCCTACATTTCTATTTGCTAATGAGCCATTTTTTAAAGGATCAGATGGAAGAGCAAAGAGAAGCACTCATGGCTATAGATAAAGATATCTTTAAGCAACACATTTGAGTTATCTGGCAATTTTCATAACCACTGCTACCTGAAAGTTGGCTGTTTGTTGTTATCCTAATGTCTCAGCGTGCTAAGTTGTGATTGCTGATTCCATTTTCTGAGACAACCACAGAAGTGAATAAGCCTGAGTGAGGTCTTCCTGGGGATCAACAGCTGAATCAGCTTGAGAACGTACAGTTCCTCACTCCCACTCTGATCTCTCCATCTTCTATATCCTGACAGCCCTCAAAAGAGAGTGATTATGATTGGGTTTCTGGAGATTGAAATTATCTTTAAAAAATTGAAGTGATTTTATCTTTTCCAAAAAAATTAGAAACAAAAAAAAGTTAGTTTGGTCTTTATGATGATGATTATATATTTACAGTTCATCTACTGCTGAAACATCAGTAGAAGAGAGTCTTTGAAGTGATGGGTTATGTGTATATTGGCAGGGCTGATGATAAACAAGGCCAAAAGACTGAAAAAGATTAAACTGTTAACCACAAATACATGATTTCAGTTGAGAAGATTTATTTGTTGCTGACCATATTAGCCATTTTAGTTAACACTGGCTCTGGGAAAGTCATACTTTGGTAATGGGCCAATAGGCTGTATTTGTAGAATTACAGTTGAATTTATAGGATGGATGCAGAGACACTGCAGATTCTCTCATCAGTTAATGAAGAAGTCACACAATGTTCTGCTGGCTCTTAGCCTTTAAGCTCCTTTTTGGCACTTTCAAGAGTTCAAATGCACGGTTTCACAGCATTCTGTCCATCTGTTTCCCTGTCTTGGATGATTTTCTAAAATGTGGTGCTCATAAAACATGTTCCTTATGGACGTCATTATGTTTGAGAACCCTTCAAGCAGCCACTTAAGAAAAGATAAAAGATAACAAAAACAGAGATAGAGGTGGCCATGATGAATTGGAGTGATAGTGTGAGGTAACTGGGATTTACATGGGCCAATCATGGGGCTAATTACTGATCTAAGCCTTTATTTCATTTCAACCACAACTGGATGTATTGTTAACTCAATTCTGGTGCCATCCACCTGGAATTGGTGCAGACTTCACAAGAGAGAAGATGGTCCCCAACAAGGCTGTTCTTTAGAAACCAGAGAGAATCGAGAATCTTCATGCATCTGTACTTTGAAAAATTGGCTATAAATTTTGGAGTTTCCACAACCACCTCAAGCTTAATAATTTACTGGATTAACTCACAGAACTCGGGAAAAGAATTGTCTTTACAATTATAGCTTCATTAAAAAGAATACAAATCACGGGACCCGCGCCGTGACTCACTTGGTTAATCCTCCGCCTGCGGCACTGACATCCCATGTGGACGCCTGGTTCTAGTCCTGGTTGCTCCTCTTCCAGTCCAGCTCTCTGCTGTGGCTCCAGAAGGCAGTGGAGGATGGCCCAAGTACTCAGGCGCCTGCACCTGTATGGGAGACCAGGAGGAAGCACCTTGCTCCTGGCTTCTGGCTTCAGATTGGTGTAGCTCCGGCCATGGCAGTCATTTGGGGGGTGAACCAACGGAAGGAAGACCTTTCTCTCTGTCTTTCTCTCTCACTGTCTGTCAAATAAAAAAATCATTAAAAAAAAAAAAAGAATACAAATCAGTAGTAATGGAATGCAGAAGTTCTATGCCGCCTGATGGAATCATGGCCCATCACCCTCATGGCACAACAGTGTGCTCATCAGGGGCCGGCACTGTGGCATAGTGGGCAAAGCCACCGCCTACAGTGCCTGCATTCCATATGATTGCCATTTCAAGTCCTGGCTGTTCCACTTCCAGTCCGGCTTCTCTGCTATGGCCTGGGAAAGCAGCAAAAGATGGCCCAAGTCCTTGGGCCTCTGGACATATGTGGGAGACCTGGAAGAAGCTCCTGGCTCCTGGCTCCTGGCTCCTGGCTTCAGATCAGTCCAGCTCCGGTCGTTGTGTCCATTTGTGGAGTAAACCAGTGGATGGAAGACCTTTCTCCCACAACCCTCTCTCTTTTGCTCTCTGCCTCAATATCTATAATTCTGCCTTTCAAATAAATAAATAAATAATTTTTTTAAAAAAATGTGCTCATCAACCAGGAAGTCCATTGAGCTTCTCTGTTCAGAATGTTGATTGGAGTTTAACTACATAGGCATAATCTATTAAATCATTGGCTACATGACTGAACTCGATCCCTCTGTCTTGAGGTAAGGTGGCTAAAGAATTCAAATTTTCAATCCCATAGTTGTCCTTTAAAGTGACAGGATCCTAAAGCCATCTAAAGGCCCATCATGAATCATCTTTTTAGAATAAGACCTTGAAAATTTCAAGGGTTTTTGAAGCTTTGTTTTAGGGATCTGAGACAAAGACCAGACAAATTTTGTTGTCCCTTAACCCTTACCTGCACTATCTTTTTTTAGGATTACACAAATATTAGGTAGATTTTGTTTTTAAATCTCAACGCTAGAGATGAATAAACTAAAGGTCAGAAATGTAACCCTACACCTCCAGGGTCACATTGCTAGAACATGGAAGAACCAAGATTTGTTCTAGCTTGGACTGCTTTGAATGCCTCACTTTTCTTGCTATGTCAGAGGAAACCAGACGGGGCAGTGATGCTGGAGTGAGGGATAAACATGTCTATAATCAGTTGTTTAATGTATGTTAATTTATAAGATATAAAAGAAAGAATATCGACTGTCTTTTGTGACAGCCACTTCTTCCTTGGCACATAGTATATGCCAATTCCTACTAGGTTTTCAGTAAATGCTAATCCAATGAGGAAGCATATCTAAATAAAATCATCCTTGTCAATCCTGGAGTGGATGGAATGTGCTGGGACCAGGCCAGGTGGGAAGAGTAGACTCCCAACTACGAAGCCTTTTAAGTTAGCAGGGAACACATGGATGGGGTTAGCAGATATGGGGTCCAGCCTAGGTGAACTCAGACTTGTAGACAGAGATTGGTGGGGAAGGAGCCTGTGATTCAGGCTGAGCAGGTCGTGCAGGAATTCTGATGCTACTGCAAGCATGCAGCACCTGTGTGAGTGCAATGAGGCTAAGAAAAAACCCTCCTTTCTCTCTACTCTGCCTATCAGAACCATGAGTACTAGGAAAATAAAGGACAAAGTGATTACCTGCCAACTTTTTCACTGTGGCTAAAAGTAGTGGTATTATTATGACCTCTTGTCCTGCTGCTTATAAAGCTTTGGGGCATAGTGGCCATTACTCTCACTGCTACGGCATCAACAGCTTAGGTGCGCTGGGTCTCTGTGACAGGCTTTTTGAGAACAGCTCCTGGTTCAACAAATGGGCTTTTCTGGATGTGCTCCTGATAACAATATACTAAGATCTATGTGTCTTTTGCACGAATTAGCTCATTTAATTCTCATACTAATGTAATCAGGCTAGAACAAAACTGTCCTTTTATTGCCAGTGGGGAAACCAAGATTTGGGGAGGTTACCAACCATCTGCCCAATGTTGAACATTTTCAAAACGTTAACCCAGATATGATCCACATAATGTAAGATGGTGACACAAAGAATGTTATCAGAATACTCTGGAAATGATCTGATAGAAATGTTAAAGAGCATTATTTTTTGTTATATCTAACAAATCCTTTCTTAGGCACTGGGCTGTTTTTATTTTTGTTCTGTCCCTTTTGCAAATCAGATTATAACTTCCAGCCCTCTAGTTCCTTTGGCGGGAGGCAGGGGATGAAGACTGGCTATTTCTCTTTTCCAAAATAACAAAAAAATGTCAGCCCAACCTCCTAAGAAACTTATCAAATGTTTAGACAATCTGATATAGCATTCACCACAAAGAAGAAATAAGATAATAGAAACTGTGTCAAAAGAATTGATTCTTTTATGGTCAGGGCCTGCTGACTTTTACATAAAATCTTTCATTTAATTAAATCTATTGCAAACAATGCAAGAAAGGTTTATGCTAGTTTCATCTTTCAGAATGTTGAAATAGCCATGGCACATGAGATCAACTTTGTAAGATTCATTAAAATGTAATTCTGCCTGTACCACTTTTGAATATGTGATACTTTGAAATATAAGAATTTCTTTAATTTTCACTTTATGAAACATTCCAACATCTAAAAATTCCATTTATTTTCCAGCTTAAAATGGTATCTATTACAGATTTTCTTCATTCATTGAATTAATCGATAGCATAAATAAGAAAATAAAAATTATCCAGAGAGAACCAAAATTAAAATTTCCCTGTATCTCCAATTATTTTCTCTAGCCCTACATTTGGGAAGTATATATGTGTGTGTATGTAATAAATGCATAAATACATATGAAGTGTATATGTGGATGTATGAGGTTTTCAAAAATTTGTAGAATTATGCATATCAAAAATGATGCATGGCAAATAAGACCAGTGTAAGCAAATAATGAAGGATAGAATTAAAAGGGAGAGAATGATCCTGCGGGGGAAGCAGGACACACAGCAGACTCATAGAATGGCAAACACCCAAAACTACACTCCTGCCTCAGAATCAACCCTTGGGACATTCGGATCTGGCTAAAAGGTCCATGAGAGTCTCACAGGCATGGAAAGCCATGACACGGTGGCAAAAAACAATCTAAATGAAAGATCCTGGTGAACAAGACCCCAGCAGAAGGAACAGGCCAAGGAGAGAGTCGCCTTTCTCTGAAGGGAGGAAGGAACCTCCACTGTGACACGGCCTTGACTAAACAAGTTCAGATTCAGTGAACTCAAGGGGCTTCCATAGCCTAGACAGCTCATAGCAAGAGTCTCGGGTGATTGCTGATGTCATAAATAAGAGTGCCAAGTGTTAAATCTACAACGGGAGTCACTGGGTACATGCTCCCCCTGTAGGATCTCTGTCCTTAATGTGTTTTACTATGAAACTTAAAAACACTACTAGTCGAACAATATCCTATACCTTGTGCGGTTGTGTGAGTGCAGCCTGTTGAAATCCTTGCTTAGTATATACTAAGTTGATCTTCAGTATATGAAGGTAATTAAAAATGAAACTTGATAAAGGGCGGGATGGGAGAGGGAGAGGGGAGGACCATGGGAGGGAGGGAGGTTGGGGGGGAAGCCACAACAAAACAAAAGTTGCACTTTGTAAATTCACATTTATGAAATAAAAAATAAAAGAAAAAGAGTAAATTTAAAAAAAAAGAAATGAAAAAAATGATGCATGGATTTCAAGATCTTTGAAGCCAAAATAAATCTAAATTTCAATTCCATTTTCATGCACTTGTTGAAGCACCTTTATATATACATTGCATACATTTAATTATTATAAAAGTTGTTTTTTAAATCTGCCTTTCCAATTTTCTCTATTTGAAAGCATCGTTTCAAACACATTACTTCAATAGCAGTTTTGCAACAGTGCCCTTTTTGTCTAAAGTTGTTTTCCACCGCAGTTTCATTATAAAGGATTATGCTTCATGAATCACCTGTACTCCCTGGGAGCATCACACTGGGAAAGCTGAGCAGAGAGGGAAGCTGTGGGTGGTAAGGCAGCTCTAACCCAATGCTCCTTATACCAATCTCACTGAAAGATCCCATTCCTGGTGGCCTGCTCTTTCTCATCTTTCACTTGCCATCTATGTCTCTGGCTCTCACTGGTGAATGGTTTTCCCCACTGGAGACATTTGACAATGTCCAGTAATATTTTGATTCCAATAACTGGAGGCTTTCAAGTGGCATCTAGAGGGTGATGACTGGATGCAGAATATCCTATAGTAGCTACATAGAGAAAACTTATTAGGTGAGCAGCACTGCTATTCTTCTAGGCTTGAAAGCCATCTGATTAATCAGTAGAGCTGCAAATGCTTATGAGAAGATTTTTACTTACTTACTTATAACTTATTGAGTACTTTCTATGATCACTTTATATTCATTCATCCCCTTATGCTTAGCAACTTCATGAGGGACAGACTAGTATTTTGTACATGTGGTGGATAAGGCAACCTATAGCTTAGGGAGGTAAAGTAACTTGCCACAGATGACACAGCCAGGATGTTTGAAAGCCAGTATTTCAAACCAAAGACTGTGTTCATCATTATTAGATTTCACATCACTTGCTTCTTTATCCTTCAGCTACTACCCCACTTCAGACCTTCACATTCATTCTTTACATTACACTAATTAGTCCCAGGCTTTCCTGACTTGAGTTGTGAAGGGTTCACATTTCTGCTTTTATCACACCATCCAATAACTTTCCACAGGACTACAGAGGCCTCGGGTCTCTGCATTCTTAGCTCTCACTACTTTCACTACACATTTAAGACCTTCTGAGACACATAGGGTCCCCAGTGCTCCTCTCTCTGATATATATCTTTACAATATTGAATGTTCTTCCTTTTGTCTTTTTGGCTAGACGTAGTCCCATGTCATTTTGGTACATAGCAAGCATTTTCTTGTTTAGCCTTTTACTTTGACCTCATTTCATATTTAAAGATAAATTATAAGAATATAAAGAAGTCCCATTATTCTCTTCACCCAGATTCCCTGTATTAACATTATATTGTTTGCTTAATCCATCTTTCTCTGTAAGTGTAGATTATTTTTTTTCTGACATCTTTTAGAGTCAGGTTTAGACACAATGCTACTGTACCCCAGATAATTTGGGATGTATTACCTAACCAGAGTACAATAATCAAAATGGGAAAATCAATACCACCACGAAAGCATTATCTAATCTAATCACCTTATTATATTGCAAATTAGGCACTTTCAAAAAAGGATGAAAGTACAAATTGTATTTTAGTCCATTTGGTAAGTGAGGATTCCTAGAATTTTAGTTGGATATTGAAATTGGCGAGACATTGATAATAGTCTGTTCTCCCAATAACAGTGAATTTTTCAAACTGGTTATTGCTTACAGTATATCTACATGGTTTATAGTATAGTTACATTTATGTATATATATATATATATATGAATATCCTTAATCCCTTTAAAAATCTTTAAGTCTGCAATGGTTAAATTATGTTTCTAATGTAATTTCAGACATGAGGATGAAATAAACTACTTAGAAGAGACTTTTACATGACGACTTTTCATTTTATTGGTCATGATGGGGTTGGGTCCTCCTTAGATTATAAGGAGTTATTTGTTTATTCTCTCACTCAGTGTTAATAGCCTTGTCTGAGTACCTTGAGAAATTCCCTCACATCTGTACCTAGAAAGGCAGAAAGTGTAGGTACTACAACTACAGTAGTCATCATCAAGTATGTTTCTCCTCTTCTTTCTCCACTAAGCAATTTTTATGACTATCATAGCTTAGGACTGAAACTCATCTCAGTTTTTCTGTGGCTTAAACCTAGAAGGAGTAATCTTGAATGCTCTGTTGCAGGTTCCTTGATGTATACCCCACATAGATACCTCCAAGCCAACATGTGAGGCAGGTATTGTTATTCCCATTTTGTAGACAGGCAGGACTGTGTAGATGATTTGCAGGGCCAGTGTTAAACTAACAGCATGGGAACATTTGTTCAAAATCATGAAGGCTTTTAACAAGGCAAAAGTACAGTTTTAAACCAAAGGAGGGATCCTCTGAACATGAGTTCTGTGTGATCTGTAGATCTCATGCTCATAAAAGTGGCCTCTTGCACAGACAAACTGGTGTTTAAAGAAATTAAATGACTTACCTGATGTCACACAGTCAGTGAACAGCAGAGTAATTATTGGAATCCGTACTTGCCTGACCCCAAAGTCAGTATATTTCCCTGGACCACTCTGTCTTTCCTATGGAGGGAAAAGAAAAACAAATGGGCAAATTTTTGTTATTCCCCAGCCTGAATTGTTTTCAGATAGGTACATCAGTATACATAAATTGGAAGTTCCTTTCCAGTCAAGACCTGGTTATAACTGTCCTAATTGCAAAGTTTGTAAGATTCCAGGGATCTGCCCAGGCTTTGCAGCTGCCAGACTTTGTTCTTCATGTTGTCTTCTGCCTTTGGATGCCTATATCTATATAAAACACCCTCTACACTGACTTTCCTGAAATGCGGATTTATGAAGTAACCCACTGAAAGTGGACAGAATAAGATCATTTAAGATATGCACTGAACTTAGTGAGGTGCCTGCTCAACTGGTAATAGCTTCACTTATTATTATTGGTAATAACTGTATTGCCAGGCCTGAAGGCTTTAGAATTCCACTGTATCTATTTTGGGGGCCTTCACTTCTGCAAATTCCCTTTGGCTTGTGCAGAGCAGGCCCTTTTTCATGTCACTCCTGTGCTTACTTGGTTATATGTCACCCCCAAAAATAGCTTCCTTGCAAAGAAAATTCCCACTACATCAAGTGGTTTTCATTTCATTACATGACCTGTCTTCCCTGTACACAGAAAATCAATGAAAAAAACAGTCTAACAAAATGCAGATTTTTCCCTAATTTTTTTTTCCAGAGCACCCTTTTTTTTCCGTTTATTTAGACCTAATGTGCATTTGTATCAGATAAAGTATCAAATTTCAACACACTGCTCTGCAGATTTGTAATGATACTTTTGTACTGGCCATCCTTAGAAATTCCTACACGGTGTGTTCTCTTTTTTACTGAACATGATTAATTTATATCATTTTTTTTAACAATTTCATTTAGTACATCTTTTGAACAAATGTTGAAAGAGAATGACAGCAATAACCAAAGTAGTGATAGTATTCAAACTCAGTGTTTACTGTTGGCATTTTGAAAAAAGTATAAACTAGAAATTAAAACCACATGTAGCCTTTTTATTGAAAGAACATCACTGTTCACATGGTTGAGTATGGCATTCTTATTTTTTAATGCAGTGTATTGTTTGTGCTTGTCATAGGAACAAGATGTCTTATCAACATGGCACATTCTCTCTAGGAAGGATATACTAAATAAGATTTCTAATGAAAGCATATGAAAATTTATTTTTTAGCATATTAAGTATATCTCATTTTAATATGTCTTTTCTATAGTTGCTTAAATATTTTATCCAGATTTTATATCATCTGTGTATGTATAGCCTATTAATCTATTATTTATAATATATAAATATATTATGTTTATATTATATATTATTATATTTTATATACATTAGTTTATTAATTAAAATAATATATTAGTCTATTAATCTATTCTTTATAATACATAAATGTTATATTATCTATTATAATACATGTTATATATTATATAATATATTATATAACATATATAATATATTATGATATATATAGTATTATATAGTATTATATATAATATATGTAAATATCTATTTCTCATAATTGTTTCATCAGAATAATATTGTTATTGATGGTTTACATAGTCTTCTTTAACAATGTCATGAAAATCAGAAGATTCATTAAAATGCATATGTAATTTTAAAGGCCTTTTATTTTCCCTTGCTTCTTCTATGTCAAGAAGATGGCTTCCTTCTTGGTCCTGGAAAAATGCTCAGAATGTGTGATTGAACAGTGAGAGGCATTTCAGTTCAGCTCAGATGGTATTCATTCCTTGATGGATAAAAACAAAAGAAAAAGCTATTCTTTGGCTGCACAAAACACAATTCTATTATTCTAATCTGTACAGATAGCTTGAAAAGTGCAGCATATTTGGAATTGCTTTTCTAAGAATTAGGCATGGACAAACAAGCCCACACCATTATAAAAAAAATTTTAAAGTCCAGAACATGTGCAATAGGCCAGGAAGCAAAGACAGAGGAGGCCAAGGGAAAGGTTGGTGAGTGAGAAGAAAGGAGTCCAAAGGTCTCTTCTGGGCATATGCTGATTTCAGAAACTCAGAACAGAATAGACTCTCTTTGCTGACACATGATCTTATATAAGACTTGCCTTGCTCTTTACTGATCCTTTGTTTTGCTAGGTCTGTGACTAGTCTTATGTCATCAGCACCAGCATGACTCTCACTAAAATGCTGTATGTAAAGTGTAGCCACAATTTACATAGCTATTTGTAATCTGTGAATGTCCTATCTTTGTATCACTTTGCTACTGATATTAAGATGACTTAATAAACATTTATAGAGCATTTATCATGTTCCAGAAATGGTACTAAGTATTTCCTTTTAAACTCATACTCTTTACCATCATCCAATGGATAATCTCATTCTCCTCATTTTATAGGGGAGAAAAAACTAAGAATCAAAGAAGTTAATTATTTTTCTCAGTGCTATGTTCCAAGCAATTGTCAGAACAGAGAGACAAACCAGGATTATTTATTTTATTCTACTTTATTAAATGTTTGCTAAATTGAATAAACTGTAGGGTTTTTTTTGTGGATTGCACAATTAAGCATAAACAGATGAATTTGGGGAAATAGTTTATTCAACTCAACATTGACTGAATGTTACAATCTACCAAGTACTACCAAACAAGTACTACATCCAAGATAGGAATATATAGATTAATAAACTGCATACCATGAAGAAGAAAATCTCTCTTCAATGGCATTGCTCTAGAAACTATACAGGACATAAGAATAAGTAAGAAACAGACTTTCCATCAAGTAGCATAGAGTAATGTGAGCAAGATGTTCCTGGATGCCTAATGTAGTAGCCATTAGAAGTACAAGGTCTTGGCCGGCGCCGCGGCTCACTAGGCTAATCCTCTGCCTGTGGCGCCGGTACTCAGGGTTCTAGTCCTGGTTGGGGCGCCGATTCTTTCCATGTTGCTCCACTTCCAGTCCAGCTCTCTGCTGTGGCACAGGAGGGCAGTGGAGCATGGCCCAAGTGCTTGGGCCCCTGTACCTGCATGGGAGACCAGGAAGAAGCACCTGGCTCCTGGCTTTGGCAGGCCATAGCGGCCATTTGGGGAATGAACCAATGGAAGGAAGGCCATTCTGTTTCTCTCTCTCTTTCTCACTGTCTATAACTCTACCTGTCAAATAAATAAAATAAAAATAAAAAAAGTACAAGGTCTTACGGCTTAAACAATGGGGGAAAGAACATTTTAATTGAAAAGCAGAGACAGACGGACAAAGATGCACTCATTCACTCCTTAAATGCCTGCAACAGCCCAGAGTTGGCCAGGCTGAAGGCAGCAGTCCTGAACTCCATCCAGTAGAGGGGCCCAAGCACTTGAGTCACCATCTGCTCCCTCCCAGGATGTGCATTAGCAGGAAGCTGGGTCAGAAGCAGAAAAGCCAGGTGTTCTGATTTGAGAAGAAGGTGTCCCAAGCACTGTTTTTACTGCTGTGCCAAGTGCCTGCCCCACGAATACATCTTTTCTTGAGTTCAGCCAGTGAGTGCCTTACCTCTAAAGTAAGTCAAGAAAAAATGTACAGGAAAGAAACCTGACAATACCTTTTGTTTACCAGTGTCAAAGCCATAAGTCATGGATGATTTGAATATAGTAGGTAATTCTAGTCTCTCTCTCTCTCTCTCTCTCTCTCTCTCTCTCTCTCTCTCCCTCCCTTTCTTTTAAAGTCTTAAAATGTATTTTAATAAGTTCATACTGTGTTACTGCTCCATTTTCCAGAAAACTTCCAGGTTTAAGGTATCAGGGACACAAAAACATGACATACCAACAGAAAATACACAGCATTAACTACCTAAGATAGGCAGTGCTAAGAGCTCCTACTAGACCTTCAGCATACAGTAGCCCTTTTCCATGATTGTACTAAGCCTATCATGAAAAGCTGTGAACAGCAACAGCAGACACAAAAGGGCCATTCTCGGGTTGTCCTCACCCAAAAGAAAGATGGAGCCAAGTTAACTCAGAACGTTTTAGGGATACACTAAAATGAAAATCTCTGAGAGAAAATGTCTCCCTTGGAACATGACAGGGTAATGTATGGGATAGAGCAAAGCCGCATGTAAGCTGTCTGTGGCCTCTGCCAGCGTGTCCCTGAATTCTCACCTTGGAGTAGAGCAATGGAGCCAAGGTCACTGGGGGATGTTTAGTTTTTGTGGTATTTGTGGCAATGTCTCTTGGGCTGGGGTGGGGCAAGGCAGATGGGTGGTGAGTGGTATAGGGATGAGAAAGCAAATAGAACAGGATGGACAAACACCAGAGTGATCAAGATTAATGAGATTAACTGGATCCATTTTGCCACAGTTTCTGCAGGTCCTCTACAATTACACCTGAGCATTCAGGAATGCACCACACAAAACCCATGAAACAAAATATCACACAAAATCGATTTGTTAAGTATCACCCTGCCCTTACCTGCTGCCTCTAGCATAACTGCCTCAAGTTGTACAGACAGGAAAGACCTAACTATAGGGAGGAATCCCTAACACTTTTGCAGGGTACAATTCTGACTAGTCCAAAAAGGGTCCTCTTTTAATGGGCTTTGGGAAACTAGACACTGCAACTTCGATAGTATTGGTGATATTTGGGGCAAATTCAGCTCCAGGATCTGCAAGGTTGAATGCCGTAGGAGTTCCACCAACTACCCCAGTCCTTTGTATTATGTCCTTGGCGGGGTCAATCCCAAGCTTCCATTTGGCAATCATAGTAGCCAGTCCTGGAGGTGCTGGGGTACCAGCAGGCACAGGAGTGGGGCCATGGCACCTCTTGTTTATGCCCCTAGTGCCTCCCATAGCCATCTAGACCACCTATATCTCCTGCTCTCTCACATCATGGAAAGTTCCCTTGAATCCTTCCTGCTCTTGCTGTGTCATTCCTTCCTGTTGCCCTTGTGTCACTTCCTCAGGGCATCTGTGCTCCGCGTCTTGTCTGGGATTCCAACTGCTTTCATTTTTATTCTTCTTGGTTGTGCAACTCTTCCTTTCTCCGAAGTTCTTCTGGGCACCTCATCAAATCCTGCCTCATTAGCATGACCTGGTGCTCATGGCAAGCAGGCTCCATCTCCAGCAAATCACCAGCCTCCTTGATGCTGCAGTCTGCATGGTCTTCTGCTGCTTCTCCATCTAAGCGAGTGCCTTCCAGCACATGGCACACTCATACTCAAAGGAGTCAGGCTGTGCAAATCCAGATGGCTGCTTGCTCTCTGTAGTTAGCAGGAAGGGGCCTTCACTGATCAGTCCAAAGCTTTCTGAGAAGCTGGCATCATAGGGAACTCAAAAATGCCTTTTCCTGAGGGCCTTCCTCGATCATCCACAATGACTATGGTCCTATCTGCCTGGCCAAAAACAGAAAAGGCTTCTTCCAGCAGCTCATTAGACAGTACTGTGGAAGGTTTTGGACTGTAATGGATGCACTATGGCAGGCAAAGTGCGCACACAGCTGCTTACCACCTAGCAGCATATTGTCCAGCTCCACTTTGGCAATCTCCTCTTGGTTTCTTGCTTCCAAGCAGGTAAAGCCAAAGCATTTATTCTTATGAATGAAGACTCTGCCTGCTATCCCATATTTCTCAAATGGTTTCCTCATTTCCTCATCGGTGATGTCAAGAGGAAGATATCCCATAAAGAGATGCCACTTTAGGTGAAGGTCTTCTCTCCAGGCTTCCTAAAATTCTTCAGGTCAATGGTCAAACCTTCATTCTGGCCTCTGGCCTGTTGCCTATTAGCAGGTATTGGTGGTGGTGGCAGTGGGAGCTGCCACTGCTGCTGGTGATACTGATGATGCTTCCTCGAAGTATGGTTTTGTTTCTCCAAGTTAAAGGTTTTATTGCTCTGAATCTTTATACCCTCAACTTCGATTGAGGACAGCTAAGTGCCTCCCAGTCCTAACCTCGACATCTCCTCTATCAATGGTCTCTAGTTACTCTATTTAAAGGACAATGATCTAGAGTCTGGTAAATGCAAATCATCAAAGGAATATGGTTGTTTTTGTACAGTGTGGATTAATACCAGTGGGACTCTAGACCTAGATAGTGTACTGATTGTCAGCTCACTCTTGGAAAGGCCCAAAGAGTATGAACACGGTCAAGCTCATTGTTCCCTGAGAGGTATTGTTCTTATTTTGGGGCTTTAAAAGTAGAAGACAGTGTTTTAAACATCAAGATGGCAAATTTAGTGTAAATAACAGAATAAGTAACTTACACAGTATTGGTAAATACAAATATACATCTTGTAGTTCCAGGAATTGATAATGTTGATAATCTATATAGTATGATGAGATGACGAGAACTGGAATCTGACAGAATCTGGGGTCTGGGTTGGTTCAGTCACACACTATGTCATTTAAGGCCGGCGCTGTGGCTTAACAGGCTAATCCTCCGCCTTGCGGCGCTGGCACACCGGGTTCTAGTCCCGGTCAGGGAGCCAGATTCTATCCCGGTTGCCCCTCTTCCAGGCCAGCTCTCTGCTGTGGCCCGGGAAGGCAGTGGAGGATGGCCCAAGTCCTTGGGCCCTGCACCCGCATGGGAGACCAGGAGAAGCACCTGGCTCCTGCCTTCGGATCAGCGAGATGCTCCGGCCACAGCAGCCATTGGAGGGTGAACCAACGGAAAAGGAAGACCTTTCTCTCTGTCTCTCTCTCACTATCCACTCTGCCTGGAAAAAAAAAAAAAAAAAAGACTATGTCATTTGATACAACTCTTTCTGGGCCTTAGGTTTTTTTCCAATCTGAAAAATTTTGAAAATAAGACTTAGCCTATTAATGGTGAGACAATGTAGGAAACTGGTTGACAGCAGAGGTTCCCTTCCCACTCTCCTCTTCATATCTTTTTTTAAAATCTAAGCTGTATAGTTATTTGTTACTTTGGGTAACCCATTATGCTTTTATGTACTTTGATATCATCCCATCTTAAATAACAATTGCATTAGGGTTGACATCATAGAATCTGGGGGATGGTCAAATGAGAAAATGTGTATAATGTTCTTACTATAGAGCAAGAACTGTGAACCTCTTGGTTTTTATAACTACAAGGTTCATGTGAAGGTAACATAATTTCAAAGTGCTTAACACAGTGTTTGGGAAGTTACTAAATAAGTAATGGCTATTATTATTTTTAAAATTTATAAACTGATTCAAGTTGTGCTTTTATTCAAGCTAGAAAACATTTCTTTACCATTCAAGACTGACTACCACAATTTTTTGCAAGTAATTTTTCATTACCACTGTCATATCCAAGACACAGTATGTGGTTGGTAATTAAATCAAGAATAGCATTTCCAGTATTTTGATGTCTGCAAACACACATGTAATATGAAATGATCTCCAGATCATACACTTTCCTCATGGGTATGGCTTCCCTTTTCTAACTTATAATTCACTTTACTAGATGACCAACGAATATATATGCATTAAAAAATTATTGTCTACTGAACCCCACACACTAATTTTTCATGGTGTTTATAGCTTCATTAGAAAAAAAAAAAAAACTTTGAATAACTTTCAAAAAAAAAGAACATGCTGTGAAAGAGAAGTAGAGGAAAACTGGGAGACATTACCTTATAGAAATAATCAACAGCTTCCCTTAGAATCTGAAATTCAAGATGAGCCCTGAAACTATTGGGGTACTGCAGACAGGAAAGTGCAAACGCTGCCTGAGGTGGGAGAGAGTTAACAACTAACATTTTTTTTTTTCATCAGAGTACAGACATTCTTCACATCTGTCTCACACTGGTGAGAACCATAAAAATAGCTGGGATCCATACATTGTTGCAGATGCCTCCTCATCCCCTAAATGAGAAAGCTCTCCTCTTTTTTCTTCATAAGATTTATATTGAACTTTTTAAAAGTTTAAAACTCTTAGGGCCAGCGCTGTGGTGCAGTGGGTTAACGCCTAGGCCTGAAGCGCTTGCATCCCATATGTGCCCCGGTTCTAGTTCCGGCTGCTCCTCTTCCGATCCAGCTCTCTGCTATAGCCTGGGAAAGCAGTAGAAGATGGCTCAAGTCCTTGGGTCCCTGCACCCACGTGGGAGACCCAGAAGAAGCTCCTGGCTCTTGGCTTCGGATTGGCACAGCTCCACCCGTTGCAAGCATCTAGGGAGTGAACCAGCGGATGGAAGACCTCTCTCTCTGTCTCTACTTCTCTCTGACACTCTTTCAAATAAATAAAATAAATCTTTTTTAAAAAAAGTTCAATACTTTTGTTTTTAGGTTCAGATTTTGATTAATGGCAAAATTGAGACAAGAATGTAGAGACTTCTCATTTGTCCTACACTTAGTTTCCCTATTATTATCTTACAAATGTATATTTGTTACATTTAATTAATTGATATTGATACATGATCACTAACTAAAATATATGCTTGTTATGGACTGAACAAGACTTAGCTCCCCACATTCGTGCAGATGTTAAAATCCTTAAGCCTGACCAGCTCCGTGGCTCACTAGGCTAATCCTCTCTTGCGGCACTGGCACCCCGGGTTCTAGTCCTGGTTGGGCGCCAGTTCTGTCCTGGTTGCTCCTCTTCCAGTCCAGCTCTCTGCTGTGGCCCGGGAGTGTGTTGGAGAATGGCCTAAGTCCTTGGGTCCTGCACCCACATGGAGACCAGGAGGAAGCACCTAGCTCCTGGCTTTGGATCGGCGCAGCGCCAGCCATAGCGTGGCCATTTGGGGGGTGAACCAATGAAAAAAAGGAAGACCTTTCTCTCTGTTTCTCTCTCTCTAGCTCTGCCTGTTTTAAAAAAAAAATCCTTAAGCCTTACATTAACAGTTCATGAATTAATGCTAATAGTTGATGGCTTAGGGGGCAGCCTTCATCCAATTATGGTCCCTGGAGATCTTTAGGTTCCTGGGAGCTCGACCTCAGAGAGGAGTTCTCAAAGGAGGGTTGGTTATTCAAGCTGAGTTCATTCTCTGCGTCCTGACTCACCACTCAGCATGTGATCTTTCCTCTGTACACGCTCTGCCACAGCCAGCCTCCACCAGACACCAAACCAATGGGGCCACGCAATCTTGAACTGTATGCTGAAATAAACTTTTTCCTTCCCAAAGAATCTCTTCTCAGTTATTTTGGTCAATGTAAAAAAAAAAAAAAGAAAACTGACCAATACAATACTTGATTCAGATTTCCTTAGTTTTTACCTATTGTTCTTATTCTGTTTGAGGATGCCATCCCACACCCTACATTATGTTTAATTGTGTCTTAGACTTCTCTTGACTGTGACAGTTTCTGAGCCTTTCCTTGTTTTTGATGACTTTCGACAGTTTTGAGGAGAACTGGTTTTTTTTTTTTTTTTTCGAATGACTTTCTCTTGGTGTTCGTATATTTCTCAGGATTATACTGGAATTAATGTGTTTTAGGGAGAAAGATAACATGGCGTTTTCATCACTTCATACTAAGAATGCATGCTGGTGGCAGGCAGTGTGGTACAGTGGGTTAAGCGGTTGTTTGGGATGCCTGTATCCAGTATCAAAGCACCTGCTTTGAATCCCAGCTACTTTGTTTCCAATCCAACTTTCTGTTAATGCATGCCTTGGGAGGCAGCAGGTGATGACTCAAGTACCTGGGTCCCTGCCACCCACATGGGAGACCTGGGTGGAGTTCTAGGCTCCTTACTTCAGCTTGACCCAGTCCCTGGTATTGTGGGCCTTTGGGCAGTGAACTACAAATGAAAGGTCACTTAGGTAAACAAAAATAAACTTCTAGTAATAAAGAATGCATTCTGATAGTATCAACATAAATTCATTATTGTTAATGACTCTGATGTTGGCTGAAGAAGTATGTATTAGTCTTTTCTTCTATTGTAAAGTTACTGCTTACTTGAAAAAAAAAAGAAAACTTTAGTAATTTTGAAAGGTAGAATGGCAGAGAGAGAGAAAGGGATAGAGAGGAATCTTTCATCCACTGGTTCACTCCCCAAATGGCTGTAATGGCTGGGGCTGGGCTAGGCTGAAGCCAGGAGCTAGGAGCTTAATCTCATTCTCTCACATGGGTGGCAGAGATCTAACTACCAGGGCCATCTTTCACTGCTTTCCCAGGTACATTAACAAGGAGCTGGATCCAAAGCAGATCAGCCAGCACATGAACCGGCTTTCATATGGGACTCTGGTGTCCCAGGACCTGGTTAACTTGCTGTACCACAATGCTGGCCCCCATAGTTCTGACTTTCAAAAGGTCACTTATTAGAATATATCCTGCATTAGAACTAAAAATTTTATAGGTTTATCTGACCTTAAAAAAGGCATTGAATAGCTATTTCTCCAAAGATGATATGATATACTAATGGACAAGTACATGAAAAGATGCTCAACATCATTAATTGTCAGAGAAATGCAAATGAAGACTAGAATGAGATATCTCACACTCCTGCTAGGAAGGCTATTATCAAAGAACAAAGAGAAAGTTTTAGTCAGGATGTAGAAGTGTAAGGTGCTACAGCTACAATGGAAAGAAGTATGGCATTTCCTCAACAAACTAAAAATAGGACTACCATATCATCCTGCAATCTCACTTCTGAATATATAATCTGAAAGCATTGAAATAAGGATCACAAAATGATACCTGCACTCCCATGTTCACTGTGCTATAATAACCAATAGCCAAGACATATTTCTATCAACAGATCAATGAATCAAGGAGGCATGGTATATGCATATAGTAGAATTATTCATCCTTATAAATGAAGAGAATATTGCCATTTGTGAATATAGAGAAACTTGAAGGACATTAAAGTGAAATAAGCCAGTCACAGAAGGAGAAATACCACATGATAAATGTTACATAAATTACTTGTAAGTCAAACCTATGGGAGCAGATAATATAATTGTCATTATGAGCAGTGGGTTTAGAGATGGAGGAAAAGGGGATTTATACACAGTAGCTTTATGATTCATTTATTCTAGAAGGGTAAGTTCTAGAGATGTGCTGTACACCACAGTGTCTATAGCTAACAATATGGTATTCTGAATGAAGTCAGGATCCAGAAACTCCATCTGGGTCTCCCACATGGGTGGCAGAGGCCCAAGTACTTGGACCATCTTCTGCTGCATTCCCAGGTGCATTAGCTGGGAGCTGAATCAGAAGTGGAGCAGCCAGTACTCAAACTTGTGCTCTGATGTTGGATTCCAGTGTCCCAGGCAATGGCCTAAAGAGCTGTGCCACAATGGTGGCCCTTTAAGTTACTCTTTTGTTCCCCTTTCCATTTGTACTCTTTGGAAGGAAATTGTACCTAACTACTGGAGAGTTATGTTCCCCCCTTTAAAAACACAGTATGCATATAAATTATTTGGTATTCCATATTTGTTAATAGATCTTTATTTATATCTGTATGGATTTGGCCATTGGGAACTCTTTCAGTTGGATTCTCTGTCTGTTTGACACCCATCTATTAATAAAGGCAGAATTCAAAAAGCTCACAGAAAACTGAAGTAAAAGTTTACTTTGTTGTAAAAATTTGAAATACATTAATAGTGTTTTTATAATACACATTTGCCATAACATTTTGAAGACCTCTCATATACGATGATAAAGACTTTTTTTTTTTTTTAACATTCTAGCACTACAAATTCTTTAGGCTCATATTGTATACTTGCTGCCACAGTCCCAGAATCAGTCATTATTCCAAAAATCCCTGTTCCTTTTTATTTGAGAGTGTACTAGACAGCAAGCTCTGGGTTTTAGGGGCTGGCATTGCGGCTGAGGGGGTTAAGCTGCTGCCTACAATAGTTATCTCATATGGGTACCAGATTGTGTCCCAGCTGCTCCACTTCCAATTGAGGTCCCTACTAAGTAGTGAGAGATGGCCCAAGCATTTGGGTCCCTGACACCCATGTGGGAGACCTGGAAGAAGTTCCTGCCTCCTGGCTTTGGCTTGGCTCAGCTCAACCCTGGCTGTTGGGCCATTTGGGGAATGAACCAGTAGGTGGAAGACTCTATTTCTCTCTGCCTCTCCCTCTCTCTGCAACTCTGACTTCAAATAAATAAAAAAAAAAATTGATTGTATGTTATGTGTTCTACATGGGATTTCAGTAAACTGCAGTTAATATATTCATGAAACTGACATCTGTTCCAAAGGCACAGAGGATTAAAAAAAGCAGAGCTATCTCAACGGAAGTCAGGCTAAGGGTCTAACATAAATATTACAAGTCTGTCTCCTCTATTCCACTACTGTTTGATTGTTCAATGTTGGCAATAGAGCTTTGTAGACAGAGACTAGTGTTCTTGGGTCCTAAATCAGGAGGTTTTAGTTACAAGTCAATGACTAGAGGTGGTGGAATTTCCATGGATGTTTACTAGAGTGTTAAGGTCTGATGAGATGCATGGCTTAGGTAAACTAAAGTTGTTACATGCAAAATCAAGGGACCAGAGAAGGTGGGTCACAGAAACAACTATGAAATTGATCTTGAAAAGGGAAATTTTATGGTATAAAAAGAAAGAAGCACTAAAAGCACTAAAAAGTAAACACAGCTGCTGAACTGAAATAGAGATTAGAAGAAGAACAAACAGAAAAATGAAGGGATTAGATGTTAGATTAAGTACAAAATGAGTCAATTGAGGGCATACTGAAAAACATATAGGGGAAAATAATCTGAAATTAGAAACACCTTCGGCAATAGAGGATCTCTGTCTACTTAGGTTAACTACGGATGTGAGGAATGAGTAATGAAAATCCATATGGCAGTTGGGGGTAGTGAGAGCACATAATTCTAACTATGTCAGCAAGATTATATATGGTTTGTGGCCAAATTATGTTTTCTGGACCTAATGATATTTGAAAAAAATCTTCAAATTTAAAGTTAACATTTTAATAGGAGTCTGTCTTCCTTCGATTTAGATAATAACACTGTAATTTTCTTTTCTTTTCTTTTCTTTTCTTTCTTTTCTTTTTTTTTTTTTTTGACAGGCAGAGTTAGACAGTGAGAGAGAGAGAGACAGAGAGAAAGGTCTTCCTTCCTTTGGTTCACCCCCTAAATGGCTGCTATGGCCAGCGTGCTGCGCCGATCTGAAGCCAGGAGCCAGGTGCTTCCTCTTGGTCTCCATGTAATTTTCTTTTCTAACATACATCTTATTCATTGCTTTATTGCACATACCTAGTCTAGGCACGAGACATATTTACTAAGGTTACTGATGCTTTCCATAATGAATGAGCTCAACAAAACCACATTTCAAAGTTAGCAAGGTGGAAGCTTAATATTTAAGAATTTGCTTTAATCTCTATGTTCTTAGGTGCTGATGTTTTCTCTGAAAAGAAATTTGTAATTGGCAGGTATAACATCACATACTTTTGTTGAACTCCAATTTCTGCTAATTTTCAGGATTTTTGTTTTCTGTAGAGCAACACTTTATAAATGCCAGCTCTTGTACTCAATGCATTGGCAAGTAGCATATGACTTTTCAATCTCTAGAGATACATAGCAGATTTGTAATATTTCTCAATTTGGAGAAAATGACACTCATTTGTCAAGTGAAAACTAGGCTCAGGCTTTCACTTTGTCTCTACTAGAGGACATTAGATGTAAAGGTGTTGGCTAACCAAGTCTGGGCAAATGACTTAGAGTTGTGAGTGCCATATTCCTGTACCCAGAGAGTTTAAGGTTCTGGGCTGTGCCACTGCTTGAGTCTTGTCTAGGACTGGTTTGCTTGACAGTTTGCTCTGTTTCCTCATAGGCGCCATGGCAAAGGGCATTGCTTTGTGAATGATTGGGCTTATACGGCTGCCTCCAACTCTCACTCTATTGTATCCTATAGGATATGACTCCAAAATGTATTCTGAACATAAAGGATATTGACTGGCAACTCTCGCACATGACATCATATCAAGTTGTCACCAATCAGGGAGAACATATGATATTTGTCCCTTTGGGACTGGCTTATTTCACTCAGCATGATGTTGTCCAGATTCCTCCATTTTGTTGCAAATGACCGGATTTCATTGTTTTTTACTGCTGTATAGTATTCTATAGAGTACATGCCCCATAATTTCTTTATCCAGTCTACTGTTGATAGGCATTTGGGTTGATTCCAGGTCTTTGCATAGTTTGGAAGTAAACACAAATAGAATTTTTCTCTCTCATCTAACAATGTAATATTGGATACTTTCTCATCTTTCATATGAAGTAGAGGAGAAAGTAAAGGGGAAAACAAGACAGTGATTAGGAAGTTCCTCACCCCAAATCCAGGCCAGGAAACTAAATTGCTTGCTTGCAAGACATAAAGTGTATCCAGATTAACCACTCTTCCCATGAGCCACACCAAGACACACATTATTTATGTTGAAACAAATGCTTTGTTTACCTTAAAAGAACTGTACAGTTTACTTTAAGGTTTGATCCTCTGCTTTTGTTATTGTTTGTTCCCTTCAAAAGCAGATTTAGTCACTATTATGAGAACAAACCCAATTAATCAGTTTTTCCCATCTAACCAAAGCTTCCTTAATTACTAACCCATGGTCTAATAAGCAGAAACAAATACCAGATGTAGTGTAGTGGTGTAGATTGCAATACAAACCTCAGCAACTAGTTTAAAAAAAAAAAATTAAACCACAGACACAGCAAATCTTGCACTCTTCTGCCAACTACTTTCAAGTACTTAAACTGATCCATGATGCCATAAATTACCAAAATCCACTTAAGTGGGTTCACTGAATAATCTGATTTTTCAGAATGTACATGGACCCACCCCCTCACCTATAATAAAAAATAATTTTAGGGGCAGGCGATGTGGCTCACTTGGCTAATCCTCCGTCTGCAGCACCGGCATCCCATATGTGCGCCAGTTCTACTCCCTGATGCTCCTCTTCCAGTCCAGTTCTCTTCTATGGACTGGGAGGGCAGTGGAGGATGGCCCAAGTGCTTGGGCCCCTGTACTCGCCTGGGAGACCAGGAGGAAGCACCCGGCTTCTGGCTTCAGATTGGCACAGTTCCAGCCATAGTGGCCACTTGGGGAGTGAACCAATGGAAGGAAGACCTTTCTCTCTGTCTCTGTCTCTCTCACTGTATATAACTCTACCTGTCAAATAAATTTTTAAAAATAAATAATATATTAAAAATAATTTTAAAAGTCCCTTGAGAATGGAAATTCCATGGTGACTGGCACTTACTTTTGTTTACTACTCTATGTTAGCACATGGAACTTGAGTATTTTTTGAGTCAATGAATGAATAAAAGGATGATAATAACCAGTGATCAATAATTTTATTCTACTCTGAGTTTGTGCATCCATAGTTTGTTCACTAGTTCATCAATTTAACAAATATTTGCATAGTTTCTACTTGTGATTAGGCTCCATGCAAAGCACCAAGGCCATAGCTATGAATAAGGTGGATCATGTTTCTTACCTTCTCCAGCTTTATTTCTCACTAAAGAAAGTAAATTTATTTTATAGTCCACATACTATACTGAATTATAAGATGCTTTTAAAGGTCTCATTGGCCGGCGCTGTGACTCAATAGGCTAATCCTCTGCCTGCGGTGCCAGCACCCTGTGTTCTAGTCCTGCTCGGGGCACTGAATTCTGTCCCGGTTGCTCCTCTTCCAGTCCATCTCTCTGCTGTGGACCGGGAGTGCAGTGGAGGATGTCCCAAGTCCTTGGGCCCTGCACCCGTATGGGAGACCAGGAGAAGCACCTGGCTCCTGCCTTCGGATCAGCGCAGTGGCACCGGCTGCAGTGGCCATTGGAGGGTGAACCAACGGTAAAAGGAAGACCTTTCTCTCTGTCTCTCTCTCTCACTGTCCACTCTGCCTGTCAAAATTTTTTTTTTAAAAAATTAAAAGTCTCATTGGATATCTTCTAAGGAAAGTCAGCACCATGTAATTTCTCTAATTGAAGTCTTGGTAATTTGTATCCCATTGCTGTAAAGGAACAGAGATTTATGTTTTGTTTTGTTTTTATTTTTTTATTTTTATTTTTTTTGACAGGCAGAGTGGACAGTGAGAGAGAGAGAGAGGGAGAGAAAAGTCTTCCTTTACCATTGGTTCACCCTCCAATGGCCATTGTGGCTGGCGCACTGTGGCCGGCGCACCGTGCTGATCCGAAGCCAGGAGCCAGGTGCTTCCCCTGATCTCCCATGTGGGTGCAGGGCCCAAGACTTGGGCCATCCTCCACTGCACTCCCGGGCCACAGCAGAGAGCTGGACTGGAAGAGGGGCAACCGGGATAGAATGCGGCGCCCCGACCAGGACTAGAACCCAGGGTGCTGGCACCGCAGGCGGAGTGGTGCCGGCTGAGATTTGTGTTTTGTTCATTGCTATTGACTCGGTGTGTTGCACACTGCTTTCCTTTTTTGAACAATAGTAGGTGGTCATATGAATAAAGGAAAATATAGGAAGAGAACAAAGTGTGTTGAGGATCAATTGTATTAAAACTTTATAGACACAGTATCAACCTATACACCCCCAACCTATATTTGAATACCTATGTCAGTTTTATAAGTGGGAAAAAGACTGAGAGATTAAAGGTAACCTGTTGCAAAACCATACCATTGGTAACTAAATAGCAAAGTCTGAATTGAAACATGGACTGATTGTGCCATCCCATCCATCAACTCAGATTGACAAATAATTCAGGAATCCACTATTCTCAGTCTTTGCTATGGATTACCTTAGGTTTTCTACTTTAGCCTACTTAAAAAGGACCCCTACTATGCAACAGATAAAGGATTAATAACCAGAATCTACAAAGAGATCAAGAAACTCCACAACAACAAAACAAACAACCCACTTAAGAGATGGGCCAAGGACCTCAATAGACATTTTTCAAAAGAGGAAATCCAAATGGCCAACAGACACATGAAAAAATGTTCAGGATCCCTACCAATCAGGGAAATGTAAATCAAAGCCACAATGAGGTTTCACCTCACCCCGGTTAGAATGGCTACTTTCAGAAATCTACCAACAACAAATGCTGGCGAGGATGTAGGGGAAAAGGGACACTAACCCACTGTTGAAGGGAATGCAAACTGGTAAAGCCACTATGGAAGTCAGTTTGGAGATTCCTTTGAAACCTGAATATAACCCTACCATACAACCCAGCCATCCCACTCCTTGGAATTTACCCAAAGGAAATTAAATTGGCAAACAAAAAAGCTGTCTGCACCTTAAAGTTTATTGCAGCTCAATTCACAATAGCTAAGACCTGGAAAAGAAAAAAAAAAAATGAAATCCAGTCATTTGCAACAAAATGGAGGAATCTGGAAAACATCATGCTGAGTGAAATAAGCCAGTCCCAAAGGGACAAATATCATATGTTCTCCCTGATCAGTGACAACTAACCGAGCACCAAAAAGGAAATGGACACTGTGAGAAACAGTGACTTGATAAGCCCTTGTCCTGACTGTTGATGAACAACTTAATGCCTTATCCCTTTTAGTATTTTTTTTTGTTCTACTTAACACTATTGGTTGAACTCTGTAATTAACACATAATTATTCTTAGGTGTTGAAATTTAACTGAAAAGTGATCCCTTTTAAATATAAGAGTGAGACTAAGAGAGAGAAGAGATGTACAGTTTGGGACTTGCTCAATCGGACTTGCCCCAAACGGTAGAGTTAGAAACGTGCCAGGGGATTCCAATTCAATCCCATCAAGGTGGCATGTACCAATGCCATCTTGCCATCTAACTAGTCCAAGTGATCAACTTCAGTTCACAATTGATCACATGGATAGGTCTAAGAGTCAAAGGGATCACATAAATAAGACTAATGTCTGCTAATACTAACTGATAGAATTAAAAAGGAGAGAACAATCCACTATGGGACGTGGGATACACAGCAGACTCATAGAATGGCAGATGTCCTAAACAGCACTCTGGCCTCAGAATCAGCCCTTAAGGCATTTGGATCTGGCTGAAGAACCTATGAGAGTATTTTAGGTATGGAAAGCCAAGACACTCTGGCAAACAACAACAACAACAACAACAACAACAACTAAATAAAAGATCTCTGCGAGTGAGATCCCATTAGAAAGAACGGGCCATCGAAGAAGGAGTTATCTTTCTCCAAAGGCAGGAGAGAACTTTCACTTTGACTATGACCTTGCCTAAATAAGATCAGAGTTGGCGAACTCAAAAGGCTTCCATAGCCTTGGCAACTCATGACAAGAACCTAGGGTGATTACTGATGCCATAAACAAGAGTGTCAATTTGTTAAGTCAACAACAGGAGTCACTGTGTACTTACTCCTCATATAGGATCTCTGTCCTTACTGTGTTGTGCAATGTGAATTAATGCTATAACTAGTACTCAAACAGTACTTTACACTTTGTGTTTCTGTGTGGGTGCAAACAGTAGAAATCTTTACTTAATATATACTAAATTGATCTTCTGTATATAAAGAGAATTTTTTTAATACTGAATATATTTTTATTTTCTTTTTTTTATTAAACTTTTATTTAATGAATATAAATTTCCAAAGTACAGCTTATGGGTTACAATGGCTTCCCCCTCCCAAAACTTTCCTCCCACCCACAACCCTCCCCCCTCCCGCTCCCTCTCCCCTTCCTATCACATCATGATTCATTTTCAATTCTCTTTGTATACAAAAGATCAGTTTAGTATATATTAGGTAACGATTTCAACAGTTTGCCCCCATATAGCAACACAAAGTGAAAAGAAAAGAAAAAAAATATTGTTGGAGTACTAGTTATAGCATTAAATAAGGGTGTACAGCACATTAAAGACAGAGATCCTACATAATATATTTTTTTAATTAATTAATTTTCTATGCCATTTCCAATTTAACACCAGGTTTTTTTTTTTCATTTCCAATTATCTTTATATACAGAAGATCGATTCAGTATGTAATTAGTAAAGATCTCATCAGTTTGTACCCACGCAGAAACACAAAGTGTAAAAATACTGTTTCAGTACTAGTTATAGCATCACTGCACATTAGACAACACATTAAGGACAGATCCCACATGGGATGTAAGTACACAGTGACTCCTGTTGCTGACTTAACAATTTGACACTCCTGTTAAAGAGAATTGAAAATGAATCTTGATGTGAATGGAATGGGAGAGGGAGCAGGAGATGGGAGGGTTGCGGGTGGGAGGGAAGTTATGGGGGGGAAAAGCCATTGTATTCCATAAGCTGTTCTTTGGAAATTTATATTCATTAAATAAAAGTTCAAAGAACCACAATTTAATAAAATGGCTATCTATACTAAAAAATAAAGAAAAAAAAGAAAATGAATCTTGATGTGAATGGAATCGGAGAGGGAGTTGGAGATGGGAGGGTTGTGGTTGGGAGGGTAGTTATGGGGGAGAGGGGAAGCTACTATATTCCATAAGCCCTACGTTGAAAATTTATATTTGTTAAATTAAAGTTAAAAAAAGACCCCTATCAAACTCAAGTGTTTCGTATTTTGACATGTAACACAAGCCAGTCATGTTAATCAGAAGAATGTAGATGATGTAGTATAGATAACACCACAATTTTTGTGATGTACCCAAATGAAAGTTGATTTTTTTTTTGTTTGGATAGGCATGGTGCAGGATCAGGCAATTTTCTAGATGGACAGTCTTTTCTACACAGCAGCCTGTGGCCCAGCCGAGCAATGCTTTGACATCTGGGCTGCAGCATGTGCAGCACAGTCTCTTTATTCAGAAGGATGGGGCAAGAAAACACAGAATTACACACTAAGGTCTTAAGTCTTCAGGTCCTCCTACTAATATGGCATCCTGCAGCACAAATCCCATAGCCATACTTGATTTCAAAGGAGTGGGGACGTGTAATTCTTCCACAAGTCTGGAAAAAGAGGAGGTCATGGACAATGGCAAATAGTTGTTAGGTCCACCTACCAGCTAACCTCTCCACACATCTTTGTAAAATTTGTGTGAATGTTCTATACTCAGAAGATTGTGTCTCTATGGCTGCCTCTCTTAATAATATAGTAGGGGCTGGTGTTTTGGTGTAGCTGGTTAAGCCACCACCTGCGATACTGACATCCCATAACTGAGAACCAGGTCCTAGTTCTAGCTGCTCTTCTTCCAAACCAGCTCCCTGCTAATGTGGGTAGGAACACTGTAGAGGCTGACGCACCTACCACCCACGTGGGACAGCAGGATGGAGTTCTGGGCTCCTGGCCCAACACTGACTACTGCAGCCTTTTGAGGAGTGAAGCAGCACATGGAAGATCTCTTTCTCTCTGTGTCTCTACCTCTCTCTCCATTACTCTGCTTTCAAATAAATTTAAAAAAATAATTAATAATAAAGTATTCTCTATTTCACAAATAGGGAATCTCTCAACAAAAATCCCTGTTTAAAGGCTAAAACACCTCTGCTTTTGTTTTTTAAATAAGTAATCCAGTTAGGATTGAGGAGTTAAAAATTATAGATCAACAAAAACAAAACAACAACAAGAATACTAAATACCCATAAATCTACAATCCTATCATTCTTTAGGTACAGCTTTCCCTCGATAAAATTGAGCAAGGTGTAGGTTAGCATCCCATATTTACCCTTTCTCTCATATATCCACGCTTCTGGCAGGATCTGGAAGTCCTGGCTGGTCTTCATAGTAAGAGACTTTTTCAAGATTTTAAAGCTGAAAGTGTTCCAAAATTTCAGCCAGAAAGAGGTATTGCCTACATGGCAAACATGTCAAAAATGAGCATATTTACTTCTTTATGATGGAATACTATTTGGAATTGCATACTATGACTCTAGGTATGTAATTTTAAAATTTAACACTTAAGTCATTATTTTTATTGAATTATTTCAATTTTACTATATCTCTTTCTTTCATTATTTTCATCTAATTTAAACAAGACTAGACATCCAATATGTTTGCTGAAAAGTAGAATTAGACCTGGGCCTTCTGGCTTCAAGTCTTTCCCTATTTAAATCAAGATATCAAATATTATTTTTAATTAAGACTTCTAGTATATATCAGTACAAAATAGTATTCATAATTAATTTAATAAGCATTCACAGAACATTTTCAATAAGATCAATAATGTGTTAGAAAAAAGAAGTAGAAGGATGAATTATACAGAGTAATTTTAGGGCAGCTTTTGAAAATTTCATTATCTGAGAGGATTGCTCTGTAAAAAAAGATAAACTAAAGATAAACTAAAGAATTACTACTTGTAATAGAGCACTGAGAAATATTATCATTCAACACACACAATAATAGTTTTTATTTCCACGCTATTGTATTGCCTGTTAGTAAAATTTGTAATGATCTTTTTTACTTAGTCATACATCAAAAACTCTTTCATTTTCACTATGGAAGAAGAATTTTAGGCATTTTTCAAAGCTTCGATGTAGTTATGCATTTGTTTCAACATCCTTCCCCCTTCCCTTCTGTGGCATCTTCTTGAATCCTAACCCAGTTTCTGAGTGCATTTGATCTAGTCATTGTCAAGTGCATTTGATCTGCCAATGCAAATAGGACTGAGGTGAGCCTGTAGAGTTCATAAAATATTTTTTCCAATGCATTTTACCAATTAAGTAGTAAAACACAGTGGTGCTATTTTGTTTCCTTAGCAACCTGTGAATACATTGTATGTTAAAAAAAATATTGCTCCAGTGTCTTGAAAAATTTATTTCTACAATTACTGTTAGCTAACTTTTTTCTTTTGGGGCCACTTCAAATTTTGACAAAAAAGGAGAATATCAACCATGATGCGCTCCTTTTCCAGGAGCTGATGAGGTTTTGCTGACTACAGGATGATCTGCGGGGTCAGATGAAAGTTAAAGTCATAGAATGAAATCCCATTAGAGCCAGAATTCATGTTCATAGGAACTAATGTTGTATTCTATCTCCTCTTTGTAGGAGACAAAAATTTTGAAATACAAATACATATTTATAAAATTATGTTGCCTCACTGCTTTGGAGAGTTCCTTCTCATGCTTGTGTAGAATCGCATTTAGTCAAAGGCTTCAAGAGAACCCTCTGCAGTGCTGCAGAGTTCACACTGTGATGCTCCCTAGTCCTTGATACTTCACCTTGCAAACTACAGCTGCCTCGGTTACCCCAAGCTCTGATCTGTGTCACTTCAAGACTGCTAGGTTATATTTGCTTTTCCTTGGTCTATTCTGTGGTCCAGAAACTGCCCCAGGCAGAAGGTTGTGGTTAGGACTGTATTAGGGTTCATCTGTCTTTTTTTCAAACCTTCTCTCAGGGATCATAGTCCTTGTATATTGTCGTCCAATTTCTGAAAACCGTTTTTGGATGTTTGTATATGACTGTGTGTGTGTCTATGTGAGTGTGTGTGTATAAGCCAGATCCCTTTATGCACAGAAGCTAAACCAACCTGAAAATAACATTTTACAGAAGCGTTCAAGGTGGCTTTATGGACAATGTTTTGGGTCTTATGACATATAAAAACCAACCAACAGGTTATATTAATTTAGGGAAGTGTTGTGTTCCTGTCTTGTCTGATTTTTAAATTAATCCCCTAATACCCATGTATACTTGAATATCTGAAAGTATCTAAAATTTCTTTTGATTTTATTATCAGTGTAGGAATGTTATAGGAGGGGGTTATTAACTGTTATAGACAGATAACATCTGGAACTTTTTATGAACATCTGTGGCAGTGGATATTCATGAAGTTACAACATGTGAGGTGTTTTTTTGTTTGTTTGTTTGTTTGTTTATTTCTCAGAAGTAAATCTTATGCTTTTATTTCTGATCTGGTTAAAAAGCCCATGAGTGTATCTCAGCCAAGATACTGCGGCAAAAAAATTACCTAAATGAAAGATCTCTGTGAATGAGATCCTGGTCAAAAGAACAGGCCATCAAAGAAGGAGCTATCTTTCTCTGAAGGGAGGAGAGAACTTCCACTTTGACTATGGCCTTGGGGTGGAGAGGGAGTAGGAGATGGGATGGTTTGCAGGTGGGAGGGTGGTTATGGAGGGGGAAATCCACTATAATCCAAAAGTTGTACTTTCAAAATTTATATTTATTAAATAAAAGTTTTCTATTAAAAATTATGTTGCCTCAGGTCAGCAAAGAACAGCTCAAAAAAAAATTTTTTTTTTAAAATGAAGCTCAATTCTCTAGTATGCATGTAACTACTAGTTGAACTATTTTGATTTCTGGATCCTTTTAAACATCTTGTGTCTCCAAGGAATTCCACATATCAGAGCAATTAAGATGAATACTTCCTCATTTAACTTCCCTCCCTTCTTCAATCTAAGTCCTTACAATGGAATTTGGATATTTCATCTTTTATAGTTTTGATTCTTTTCTCAGTAACTTAGCTGCACCTTAAATTTCTCCTTTGCACATATTTTTTTTTTCTTTGGACTCTGATGGAAGAGTCTCTTAAAGTGGAAATTAAACATTCCAGTTAAATGTTGACTTCAATGAAAGTCTTTATACTGGTAACCCTGACTCTCCTATGTAGCTGCTGACAACCACAGAAGGCCAAAGCAATTGTGTAGCCAACCGATGATTGCTAATCAGATGCTTTATTTTAAAAACTTTGCTACAGTATGGAAGTAAGTATTTAAAAAATAAGTCTAGTGCAGGACAGTATTAAACACCACATTTTTAAATTGCTAAAAAATAATCCTTTCATTATACTTAGTAGTGTTCAGAACCTTTAAATTATTACATGCAAGTTTGGTAAAACATTATAAAATTAAGTGTGGGAAAAATTAGAATAAAAAGAAAGATGGGGGCCAGCCCTGTGGCACAATGGGTTAAACCACTGCCTGTGATATGGGCATCCCATATGGGTACTGATTTGAGTCCCTCATGGCTTCTCCACTTCCAATCCAGCTTCCTGCTCATGTGTCTGGGGAAAGCAGTGGAAGATGGCTTAAGTACCTGGGCTCCTGTATGCACTTGGATAGAGTTTCTGGTTCTTGGCTCTGGCCTTCCCAGCTCTAGCTGTTGTGGCCTTTTGGGGAGTGAACTAGCAGATGGAAAATCTCTTTCTTCCTCTCTCTTTCTCTCTCTGACTCTCCATCTCTCTCTGTGACTCTGACTTTCAAATAAATAAAATAAATCTTTTAAAAATTTTTGAATTGATGGAAAATTAGTTAAAGCAATAGATAAAAGATGCTGAGCCTGAATAGAGAGAAAGTTATGACAACATAGTGACAATGTGCATGAAATTGGGTGGGAGGGTGAAAGTGGGAAATGCTAATATGTCAAATTGCTACACAATTTGTTCTCTTTGTAAGTTTGCAAACAAAATAAAAAAATTTTACCAAGAGAAAATTTAGAATTAATAGATATCTTCTTGAGCAATCCAAGTGCATTTTGAAGGAACATGAATGCAGATCTACTACTAATTACAAAACATGAGCAGTCTTCAAAAAGCCTATGGAAAATGCAAGTGAATTGCATATTATGAAAAAAAGTATATTGATTGAAACAGTCTTTACACCAAAATAAACATCTTTTCATTCAATTTTTCAATGAACTTTTTGTAATATCTTTGTTTTGTGAAAATCTTGGGTGATCAGATATATTAACTTGACTATGGGATGCAAGTATCTTATAAATAATCCCTAGAAGCCTCTTTTAGATGTATTTTTCTGTTAGTCAATTGAATCAGAAAAAAAACTTATATGTATTAAACACCAGATATACAGTAATATCAAAAATTATATTAATGATATTGGTATTCTAGATTAAACTGATTGTTATTTATCAAATGCCAAGGTACTACATATGCATTATTTTTGTTTTATTGTGTCTTCACACAAACCCATGGAGTGATTTCTTGTGACATGACTCATGGAGCATGTATTCATGGGAAGAGACCCTATATATATATCCATGGTAAGGTTAGACTGAATTCCTGTGTTGTTTTTCCAGGGAAATAGGAACACAGACAAGCGAAGTTATTTTGCAAGGAAAGTATGCTCTGACTTGGCTTTGAACTTGCCTCACCTTCCTAACAAGCATATAGCTTCTGATGATACCAGTTAGGAGGGCTGTGTCTTACTGTTTCCCAAGACAACAGCCAATTTCCGCTGTGTAATACTCCTTTTATCTGTGTTTGGTCAAGGCAATGCTTAAAAACCATATTCCCAAACTGATGGAGTTTGAAAAATTGATACCAAATCGGAGCTACATCAAAGAAATAAGTTCATAGTGCTACTAAGCATTGTGGGAAGAAGAGAGTTTTGACAATAACCTAGTAAATGTTGTATGAACAAATAGAAGAAAGAAGCTCCAAGCCTCCAACCATAAATGATGGCAAAGAAGGGGAAATGTTGATTACTCTGCTTTGATCAGTGCATTGTATAGAGGTACTGAAATGTGGCTCTGCTATCCATAAATATGTATAATTATTATTAATAAAAATTTTAAAATCTACATTCCCAAAATAGTATTGTAATCACCAATGCATATGAGACTAACTTTGGTTTAGTGAAGTTAAATACCGTGACCAGAGACAACCGTTGTCACAGGATACATAATGAAACAGGATCTGAACTCCACATGGAAATCAGCCGTCAAATGTCTCACAGCATAGCAGAAATCTATGTGAGCACAGACAACTGGTTGTACAAGCATGAACTCACAAAACAGTCAAACCAAAACTCATATCACTTTCTCTCCAGTGTAAGAAATACTTTTTTGTTCCTGAATGAAAATTCCAGCCGGGCTATGGCCTTCCTGATGTCTCCTGAGTACCAGATAGCTCTACAGACATATGAAATTATAAATATAATCTGATTCATAAAATCACAATATGAGCTGAAGCAAAAAAGGCAGTTCACTCCCAGCGGGAGCATACACATAAGGAGAACTAAAAAAATTTTGGTGCCTCTGCACATAGCCTATGTACTACAGAAATACAATTAGAATTGATTTGGGGTTTACAAAAAATTTTAGGGAGTAGACAAGTTTAAAAATAGAATTAAATATTTTCAACCATATCTTCACCAAAACTTCTCCACTCTTTTTTTAGAGATTTATTTGAAAGGTAGCATTACAGAGAGAGAGAGAGAGAAAGAGAGAGAGAGAGGGGTTCCATCTGCTGGCTCTATGTTCAAATGGCTGTAACTGCCATAGTTGGTCCAGGTTGAAGCTAGGAGCCTAGAACTCCATCTAGGTCTCCCAGGTGGGCGACAGGAGCCCAGCTATTTCAGCCATCTTCTGATGCTTGCCCAAGCTCATTAGCAGGGAGTTGGATCAGAAGTGGAGCAACTGGGACTTGAACTGGCACTCATATGGGATGACAATGTTGCAGGTATTAGCTTAACTTGCAATGCCACCATGCTGGTCCCCTCCCCTTGTTGTCTTATATACATGTTCTTGACCTAGCCTATTTTCCCAGAGCTGGGAATGAGGCCATGGGGCCACTCCCTTTATGAAACAGTAATATTTAGGAGCTGGAATTTGTCAACAATTCAACATTGTTAGATATACACTTGAGAGTGTACCAGTCAGGGTTTCCCTTTGTAAGGAACAGAAACCAAGCTAAAAATGAACTTATTAAAACAATATTTGGTGCTTGCTTATGCAGCATGTGTGCTAAAATTGGAATGATATGGACAAGATTAACATTGGCCCTGTGCAAGGAATGACAAGGAAATTCATGAAATGTTCCAATTTTGCAAAACTTTTCTTTGAAAGAATAGCTTCATGTGTCCTATAACAAAATACCTGACCATAAATCCAATTCCATGTTAAAACTAAGATTGACTCATTATGTTCCTAAATCGCTATATATGAAATACATAAAACTTAGATGCCTTAAGTAAAATGAAAAAGCAAAAATGTAAGATTATCTATGACACTGTGGCTGTTTACATATAAATAAACTATAGAATGCTATCATTTTGTGTTTGGTATTTCTATTTCAAACAAGATGATTACTCATAGTACAACTGGTAGTATTCTGTTATTCAGTGGAACTAATGACTGTATACTGGATGCTATTTTATAATCTGCAAACAATTATACGTCTAGGTCATACGTAATAAGAATTTAAAACAATAACTCAGATATATTTTCCTAAAACCTGGAAAAACACAGAATCTAGGGGAAAGTTGAAGGATGTGGATTAGAAACAAGGCAGAAACAAAGGAGGCTGGGCTGCAGCCAGGACCAGGGTGAAAAAGGGGCTATGAAGAATGCCAGTACTCCTTCCCATGGTTTATTTCTTCTGGATTTGATGGAGCTACCTGCTCCCAAGAGGGATTCTCCTTTTGCCTCAGGAGCTCACAATACAAAGTCCAGAGCAGGTACCTCTGACAGACTGAACGGAGATGATAAATCCTGTGTCCTACATGTAGGGAGGCTGTAAAAACAAGAACTTGGCATTTGCAGTTTCTGGAGTGGGAGGAAGGTTCTGTCTTCCACCAAGCCTCATAAAGTGAGAAATTTACCATGTGTAGAAAGAGAGTTCAGATTTTTGGTGTCCAGAAAAACAGATGGACAGGAGGATTCATGTTCATAAACTTTAATGACTGGTAGACTTGGCAGAAAGTGCCAAACTCATCTATTTATTTCTATCTCCCATCCAACCAAGAGAAACCCCTATACGGGATCCAGGGAACTTCTCTTATAGCCTCTATTTCAGTTTTCAAATGATGAAGAAGTGTACACACTTCTAGATTGCATGTGCAAATCTTTGGCAATTCATATCCAAAATATTTTTCTTTAAGATTTCCAGTTTATGGTATTGTTGCATTTTTAATTTCCTTCACTAAGCATTTTGTCTTTACCTAGATCATTGTTTTCTAACTATTCTGCTTTTGATGTGGTAGTCAGACATGTGTCTACTATTCTCCATTAGGAATGGCAAATTCAGAATCTATTTAATTTTAATTGACCCATAATTGTATATATTTATGGAGCACAATGTGATAATCTGACCCATGGATACAATATTCAATAACAAAATCAAACATTTTTCACTCATGATGGCAGTCTGCAAATGCCTCTTTTCTAGTTCTTTATAAAATACATGATAGCAACTATAGCAACTCTACTTGTTGTAGAACCTTAGAATTTACTCCTTCCATCTAACTGTATTTTCTTTTTCTTTCTTTTTTTTTTTTAGAGATTTTATTTATTTATTTTAGAGGTAGAGCTACAGACAGTGAGAGGAAGAGACAGAGAGAAATGTCTTCCTTCCGTTGGTTCAACCCCCTCCCCGCCATGGCCACAAAGGCCGGAGCTGTGCCGATCCGATGCCAGCAGCCAGGTGCCTCCTCCCTGTCTCCCACACCAGTGCAGGGGCCCAAGGACCTGGGCCATCTTCCACTGCTTTCCCAGGCCATATCAGAGAATTGGATGGGAAGAGGAGCAGCCGGGACTAGAACCGGTGCCTACATGGGATGCCAGCGCCGCAGGCAGAGGATTAACCTCCTGCACAACAGCACTGGCCCCACTGTATTTTCCTGTTATTCAACCTCCCTCTATTGTCCTACATTTCCTAGCCTCTTTTAATCCCTATTTGACTCTCTTCTCCTATGATATCAACTTTTTTAGTTTATACACGTTATTGAGAATATATGATATTTCTCTTTCTGTTCCTATTTTATTTCACTTAGCACAATGTCCTCCATATTCATCCTTGTCACTGAACATGACAGCATTCCATTCTCTTATAATGGTTGGAAAATATTCTATTGTGTCCAGTACCACATTTTCTTTATCCATTGATGGACACCTCAATTGTTTCCATATCTTGGCAATTGGTAATAGTGCTGCAATAGATATGGTGATGCTGCTATCCTGTTGATATACTGATTTAATTTCCTTTGGATACATAGCCAGTTGTAGGATAGGTAATTTGATTTTTTTAAAGGAACCTCCATGCTGTTTTCCACATGACTATACTAATTTATCAAATAAATAAAGATCCTATAATTTACTTATTGTCACAAAAGAAATACATGTCAAGGATTCACAGAAGTTGTAGAAATTAAGTAATATTCTTCATTACCCACTGGACAAAGATGTTGTCAGAAGTATCCACTTTTATTACTATCATGAAATTTTCGTAATGCTGAAGTTCAAGAAATCTTCCCACTTCAACTTCACAGGAATTCACTTAATTTGACAGTTAATGAAGTGTTTTACTCAAATCTCTGTACTTTATTAAAGAAGCAATAGTTCCCAGGATTTCATATGAATTCTAAGGTCTCTAATGATTTCTTGGGCACAGAACTACAAATTATAGGCCATAGAATGTAGACTTAAAATGGCCTCTGGGGGAGGTGTTTGGTGAAATGGGTAAGATGCCTCTTGGGATGCTCATATCACATAACGTGCTGCTTCATTTAAGTTCTGGCTTGCTTCTGATCTAGCTTCCTTCTAAAGCTCACCCTGGGACAGCAGTACATGATAATTTAAGTACTGACATCCCAGTGGGAGACCCAGATTGAATTCTTGCCTACTGGTTTCTCCTTGGCCCAGCCCTGGTTGTTGCAAGCATTGGGTAGTGAACCAGTGGATGGAGAGTCTCTCTCCATTTCTGTCTCTATCAAATGAAGCAAGAATAAATAAATAAGTAAATTGGCCTCAAAGATCTTACCTTGACTTGTATTCTCAAGAAACTGACCAGACCTTCTTGAAGATAAGGCAAATCTTACCATTCTTTGGATATACTGTTATTTTTGCTGATTTGGGGAATGACATGGCAAATTATATAGGGTATGGAAAAATCATCATCCTAGGGAAAATTCTATAGTTATTAAAATACCCTCTCTCTTATTCATTCCATTAACACAGCTATTGTAGTTGTGATATGACATATATCTCTTTGTATATTTGGTATGATAGAGAAGCACTAGATTTGAATGTTGAGATTGCCAAGCCTTCTTCATGTGAGGAACAATGTTTATCATATGTTTGAGCACCAAGGAAATATTATTCTGAAATTTTAGTTTATTTGGGACATTCACTGTCCAGGTGTTAAATTGGAAATGGCATAGAAAATTAATTATTTTTTTAAAAAAATATTATGTAGGATCTCTGTCTTTAATGTGCTGTACACTCTTATTTAATGCTATAACTAGTACTCCGACAGTATTTTTTTCACTTTGTGTTGCTATATGGGGGAAAACTGTTTAAATCTTTACCTAATATATACTAAACTGATCTTCTGTATATAAAGAGAATTGAAAATGAATCTTGATGTGATTGGAAGGGGAGAGGGAGTGGGAAAGGGGAGGGTTGTGGGTGGGAGGGAAGTTTTGGGAGGGGGGAAGCCATTGTAACCCATAAGCTGTACTTTGGAAATTTATATTCATTAAATAAAAGTTTAATAAAAAATTACTATAGGAAGTAAATAATACATCTATTACAGAAGAAGAATAAAAAGAAGTACTGGCATTGACCAGTTGAGACAACTAAAAACTAAGAGCATTTTATTTTTTTCTATTCCTGGAAGTATTTCTCCTCAAGAGCACCATTTTCTTACTGGAATAACAAGAGCAACAATGTTGGCAGCTTAGCTCAATTATGTCTATTGCATTCAGTAAGTTTATTCTTCTAAGAAAAATTTGGTAAGATAGGTAGTTTAGTGCCACCATCAGAGAATTTTCAATATTCTAAGAAGGGGAAAAAACGTTTTGTATCAAGCCTTAATCTTTGTGTTGATTGGCCACAGGCCATTAGTATAAACCACAGAGATGAATGTTATTTCTAGATAATATTGGATTCATACACTGAATTAAAGATGCAACAATTAGAAAGAGAACAAAAACCAATACCTTGGAAGTAATAAGAGTTTTAGGTCTCCAAAGATGAAATATGAAGTGTTAGAAAAATTGATAAAGAAGTCTACAATACAAGGTAAACATGGTGAGATCCGTTGTCTTGGCAATTATTTTACTTTGTTAATGGGAAATCCTTATCAAACCACTCCACAAGTCTAGAAAAAATTCATGCCAATGTCTTTTTCTCAAATATAAAAGTTGAGCAAAACCTTTAACCCCTCGTCATTAAAATAAACTAACGGGGTATTCACACTTCCTGGATGATGCAGTGTGTTCCACAGCAGAAAACAGACCACATAAGGCTTCTATTGGAAGCATAACCCCTACCTACCTTCTGCTTTGCTACTAGAAGGTAGCAGTGAGTTCATTACCTTTACTTGCACTCATGTTTGAGTCATGTTATCAAAATCTTCATTGCTTAAGATCAAGTCACTATTATGGACACTTAAATAATGAATTTGTGTTACTAGGAAACTAAAACTAGTAAAAAAATAGTTATTCATACTTGTTAAGTAAAAGAATACTGTGATTGTTTTGACAGCAAATGACAGAGAAATTGACTGTAATTGAGCCACACAGACTGTATTATTATAATTTAATTGATTGGTCCAGTGGGAGAGACAAGAAGCCAATTCTATAAAGGAATAGAACTGATGGTTTTAAAAATGGAATTGACTTACTCATTAACTGGACTGACTAGAAGGGACCTTTTTCTCATTATTTGAATGATTTTTAAACCAAAGATTATAATTCATGGACACATGAGAAAGAAACAGGATCACTTAAGCAATGAAATAATGCTTATTCTCCTGGTGTCCAGCTAACTAAATCATACTCATGGTGAAGTCACTGCTAGGGAAAAGAAAGACATAAAAGTACTCCCGCGAAAACCTAACAGAGAAGAACTTGTACTTTCTTGGGCTTAGTTAAGATAATCTTTACAGTTATCTTCTTGGGTAAGTATGGGATATTTAAGCAAAACAACAGCAGGTGCCAGCACTGTGGCATAGCGGGTAAAGCCACCACCTGCAGTGCCGGCATCCCATATTGGTGTTGGTTCATGTCCTGTCTGCTTTACTTCTGAGCCAGCTCTGCTATGGCCTGGGAAAGCAGTGGAAGATGGCTCAAGTCCTTGGGCCCCTGCACCTGCCTGAGAGACCTGGAAGAAGCTCCTGACACAAATCTGTTTGAATATCTACCTATATCAATAGATATATCTCTATGACATAGTTATAGATAAGTATGAATATATGAGGGCATTTCTAAAACTTCATAGAGAATAAATCCCGGTCGGGGCACCGATCCTGTCCCGGTTGCCCCTCTTCCAGTCCAGCTCTCTGCGTGGCCAGGGAGTGCAGTGGAGGATGGCCCAAGTCTGGGAGACCAGGAGAAGCACCTGGCTCCTGCCATCGGATCAGCGCGATGCGCAGGTCGCAGCGCGCCTACCGCGGCGGCCATTGGAGGGTGAACCAACGGCAAAAGGAAGACCTTTCTCTCTGTCTCTCTCTCTCTCACTATCCACTCTGCCTGTCAAAAAAAAAAAAAAAAAGATGTTTATTTTGATTCAGTTTTCTTTAAAAATTTGAGCATAGCTTTTATATAATATACATTTTCCATGAAGTTTTTGGAAGTTTCTTGCAAATCACATATACAAGCTTGCATGTGCATGGAAATACATGAATATAGTCATATATATATGTGTGTATATTTATTATAGCAGCTTTATGACACAATATACTCTGCAGAGATGAATACTGTAGTTCTGAAGTTAACTATCCATATGATCTTTTTATATCTTTGGCTTTGGTTTCTTCAAGTTTTCAAAACTGGAACAACTTGTCACCAAATAATGCTTAAAACTATTTGAGATTGTTGGCTTAGAGTAGCTGTCAAATTACAGGACAAGGCAAGGCCAAGGGAAAACACACCCCAGGAGAGACAGCAGATTCCAAAAGCTGAGCAGAGTAGTCAGGGAGGTTAGAACATATTTCTCCAGCCATGGCAGAGCCTTTCAAATAGTGGAAGGGAAGAAGGATAGGTGCCTCTATTTCATCCACTTTGGTCCTCATTGTTCAGGATAAACAAAGTGGAGTTCGATGACAAAGATCTTTTTTGCTTTACCTTTCTCTGCCAAATTTTTGGAGGCGCCAATGTTTTGGATACTGAGAGGATCTCGTTGAACATAAATGGACATAGTCATTGCATGTAATGAAAGTTCATGGATGTGTTTATTTACAAGGATGCTTTCTAAAGCAGTAGAAAGAAACTTCACACTTTCTCTACCGAGGCAATCTGTTTTCTAAAAACAGGCAGACTTGACATTTGTCTTTATTTTCTCTCCTCTGTTGAGAAGAAACCCATACACTTGGGGTCTTGGGAAAACACTGTATGTGGTTTGTTTTAAGGCATTCTCTTCTGGGATTCTGTTGCCAGCCTGTGGAGCTGCCTCCTTTCCTCCCCCCTCCACCAGCCCCCACATCATGCATGCACCCTGTGGCCTGAGAGCCAAATACTATGAGCCAAAAATATTTTCAATAGCAATACCAGGAAAATGTTGTTTCTAATGGCATGTAAAAAGCAAACAGAATGAAGGCCAACTTTATGGGACTCTGGAACCTAGACCTCTGAAGAAGAATGGGATAAGCAGAACTGAGTACAGTAGGAAGAATGTCTCTGCTTTCCAAAAGGATAAATATAAGGTCATATCTTTTGTTGCATTTCATAATTTTAGATGAATACCTCTGAGGAATTTATCAGAAATTATATTGTCATAAGTATATGACTATTGTAACCTCTTTGTTCAAAGAACAGTTACTAAATTGCTTGCATTATGTGTGAATCCCTTTTGCAAGTAGAGAGGCCTACTCTTATCTTTCTGCTTTATAGTTATCATATCATGATGTCATACATGGGGCTCTTCCAATAAAGCCTCCCTTGGGGAAGGAGGGAGCCCAGTCCATGTTTTCCCCCCATGCTTAAACAAGGTATGTTTAGTTGTTTGTAAAGCCTCAGATTCCAGAGAATTATCATCATGTAGGAAAGCAACATGGTTGTGCTAATAAGAATGCAAGTACTTATGAATTATTGAACCATGCTAGTGGCACATGCAGTTCACAGTACTACAGTCTAGAAGTGGTTACTATCTAGGGAATGGGGGAAATCGAGAACTGTTGAAAAGGTAATGATGCTTACACTGGGCACTCAGAGAGACTGGTGAGATGTGAACAGGTAGAGAAAATAAGATAGAAGCCATGAAATAATTGGTGGAGGGATGCGGGAAATGGAAAATCAATCATGCTCTGTGAAATCAAATTTCAGGAAGCTCAAACCTGAGCAAGAGTTCAGATAAGATGTTATGGTGGAAACCACAAAAAAAAAACAAAAGGTCTGATTAAGAGAGGCAACTATGGTGTCTAAGCCTGGCTTTGATTCATACTAGCAGGAGGCTTCCTTATGTACACTGCCTAACCTTGAGGAAGCTGATGTCCCAGGCTATAAAACAAGACCACAGGTACTCTGGGGATAAATTATATTTTTATTGTCTTGAATTTTGCTTTTCATAGAAGAAGCTAAAATAAACATTTAATGAATGAATACTCCAAAAGAAGAGAAATGAAATGCAGTAACATGCAAGCACTGAGTATATAGTATGCACTCAATAAATACCGGTATTGGTGCTTTCTTTTTCTGATTTTAAAAAAACCTTATTGCCTTTGCATTACATAGCTACATTTTACTTTTCCAAACACATTCCCTGTTATTTTTCTATAAACAGTTTACACTCCTAGCAAATATATAGTACTCAATGTTAACTGTATATTATCCATAATCTGTTTCTTAATTCCTTTCTTCCATATTATTTACTTGGTTTAAAGATTTATTTATTTGAAAGTCATAGTTACAGAGGAGGGGAAGAGGGAGGGAGGGAGAGAGGGAGAGAGGAAAAGAGATAGATAGAGATAGAGAGAGAGAGAGAGAGAGAGAGATCTTATATCTGCTGGTTCACTCCCTAGATGGTCACAACAGCCAGCACTGGGCCAGGCCAAAGCTAGGAGACAGGAGTTTCTTCAAGGTCTCCCACATGAGTAGCAGGGGCCCAAGCACTTCACCTGGGACATCCTCTACTGCTTTTCCCAGGCCATTAGCAGGGATCTAGATTGGAAGTGGAGCATCCAGGATATGAATTGGTGCCCACATAAGATGCCAGTATGCAGTTGGTAGTTTTACCAGCTACTCTACAACACCGGCCCTAGATGGAAATACTTTGGACACTTAGGACATACATTAGGAAATCTTTTTTCAAATGGATAATAATTATATGATAATGAGAAATGGTGAGTTATCCAAGGGAGGATATTTTAATAAAAAAATAAGAAAAATATAACCAAGTTGAAATTTGGTAGTGCCAGCATAGTACAATAATTGTTCCTCCTTTCCCATAGCCCCACCGAGATATTCAAGGTGATGTAGAATTAGCATAAAAATATACATTAGAGTAATGCTAGAAAGCAAGGCAGCATGTTGCTGCCTGTAAACAACTGAAAACATTGCTCTTATAGTAGAACATTACCATTACACTTCATTTATTATGATGATGTAATAGTGAAGGTTCTGTGAGAAACAGAAGAGGATATTTAAATGCATATATAAATATTATGCATTATGTACATATATACATGTATGTGTATGTGTGTATCTATCTATCTACCTATATATATATATATATATATATATATATATATATATCTGTCTATCTATCTATCTACTGAGGGACTGAAGACATGATGAAAGCCTGGAAACTGAGGTAGAAATTGATGTTACACCCTTCAGTCTAAAATACTTAAAGATATGGGATAGGTGTTGTTGTGCAGTGAGTTAAGCTGCTCCTTGGGGTACCTCCATCCCTTGCTATAGTGCTGGGATCGAGTATTGCCTCTGCTTCTAATCATGAGTCCTGTTAATGCATCCTGAGAGGTAGAAAATGATGGCAAATTACTTGGATTTATTCCATCCACATGTGGGATTCTGATGGAGTTTTCAGTTCATGGCTTTGGCTTGGCCAGAACTGAATATTGGGGGATTTGAGGAGTGAATCAGTGGATAGAAGATCTCTCTCTCTCTCTCTCTCTTTCTGTCTCTCGTGTGTGTTTGTGTATCTGTGTGTGTGTATGTGTGTGTGACTCTGCCTTTCAAATAAATAAATCTTAAAAAAAAAACACAATATTTGGGTTAGGCCAACAGAGTTGAAGCATGCCAAATTTCTATGTTGCAGAATTGAGAGAGAATTCCTTCTTTGGTAAACCTTGGGTTTGTTTCTTAGTCCCATAACTAACTGAAGGAAATTCTCTCATATTATGGAAAGTAATCTTCTTTACCTAAACTCGCTGTAAATACTAATCACACCAAAAATAATATAAACACAACAACATCTAGACTACTGTTTTTACCACACAGCTGGACACTACAGCCTAGCCACCTTAACACAAAATCCACCACCACAGATGGACTGATTGATGAGAACAGTCATCCTGGAAGACTGACACACGACCGTGACACTTCTGAAAAAGCAGGAGCTAAACCTGCACAATGTCCCAGGCATCCACTCTATGGTGAGAATTGACTGAGAGTCAGGTAGGAGACTGATTCCATGGAGTCTATGGATCTTGTATTGACTTGTTGACCTAGTACCACCAGCTATGTGTAACCATCTTAAAGCACGCAATTAGCAACTTTGCCAACACTGAACAGAGAACTGAGGCCTGCAAGAGTCCATGTGGAAGGAATTCTATTTTCATTTGAAGTGCATACTGATAATTTTATTTTACTTAGTCAAACTTAGAAAAAGAAATGTATCTATGATTCTTCAGCTTGTGCTTTAAGGAAATTTCACAGGAAATATGTTGAGTTCTGTTAAAGACTGCTGAAGATCTTAGCCAAAAAATTGTTTAAGTAGTTACTTCTAGGTTCAGATCAAAAGAATAAGTAATCTGCCAGTAGATGCCCCTCTGCAAATACAGCATATGGAGGTGCAGTGAGGAATGAGGGAGACTGTTAAGAACCACAGTCAGAAACACAGTGATGTTCTTACCATGTCCAAAGGATTGAAGGCTAATTTTAGAAAATAAAATGGATCATCCATTAGAAGTAGTTTTAGAAAACAAACAACAACACAATAGGACTTTCCATAACTACAATAGAGTTTAGATAACATGAAGAGTAGGAACCTGAACAAGAAATGTGAAAAATAGATATTAAATAATTTAAAACAATAATGGATGAGGTTAGACACTATGAAAAGAATTGGTAAACAAGAAGACAAATTCAAGATAAATTAAAAAATGTGACATATTTTACGTATACACACACACTGGAATATTATTCAGCTATAACAACAAGAATGAAATTCTACCACTTGCATCAAATTGTTTTCAACTGGAAGACATACAGTGAAATACACCAGACACAGAAAGAAAAATCACACATGTTCTCTCTTATGTGTGGGAACTAAAATTAAAAAAATAAAAAAGCAAATGCCTGTGTGTATGTTTTGTTACAAATACACTATTTTGTCAAACTTTGCTTTGAATATCTGTCAAATTGTTAAGAATATACACTAGTATAGTTTATTTTTAAGATTTATTTTATTTATTTGAAAGACAGACTTAGAGAGGTTGAGCCAGAGAGAGAGAGAGTTCTTCCATCCTCCGGTTCACTCCTCAGATGACATTTAACGGCTAGAGCTGAGCTGATCTGAAGCCAGGAACCAGGAGCTTCTTCTGGGTATCCCACTTGGGTGCAGGGGCCCAAGGACTTGGGCCATCTTCTACTGCTTTCCAAGGCCACAGCAGAAAGCTGGATTGGAAGAGGAGCAGAAGGGACTAGAACAGCGGCCATATGGGATGCTGGTGCCACAGGCAGAGGATTAACCTACTATGCCCAGCGCCGGCCCCCTCTACTGTGGTTTTAATTATCTGCAACTATTTTAAAATTTACTGTATCTGAGTGGAATTGAGCATCTTTTCTTTGATTATTACTTATAGTCCTTGCTACAACTAATATATATTCCTGTTGAACTATCGTCTTTTTATTCTTTATATTTTACTCTTCACTTAGTGGAGTGTTAAGCCTTTGGCTACAGTGTAAATGAAAAATATGCTATCTTAAAATGATAAATAAAATATTAAGCTGAAAAATTAAAGCTGTAGAAGGGAAGTTAGTAGAGATTATGCACATGATCAGAGAAAAATCATGAAACAAAATGCACAAATAATTCTAATACAATTAATGCAGTGGCCACCAGAGTTTAAACCCATGTTTATATTTATTGTCATTCTTATACAATATCCTATAGTTCATTTTTTCTTTAGTCACTTATTTTATTCACTTACAGCATTTGACTGTTTACAAGGCCATTCCATAGTGACTCTGTAAACTAACACCCAATCACCCTTAGAAAGTTGTCTGGTTACACTGTAAACCAATTACTGTCTGTCTAAGGTCAGAGGAAAAACAGTATTTTCAGGAAGTTGTTTTATATACATTCTATGACTAGCATCTTACATGAGGAAGTGCCAGGGCAGAATTAACATGCAACCAAAAATACCTTGACTCTAACTCTTTGGGGCTCAAAACTTGAGATTCGATGACCAAACAGGATTCTCCTTCTGGTTCCAAGGGGAACAGCATTCCATTTTCTATCATAGTAACCTACCTATGTTTCCCATCAGAATATGTTTTCAGTAGGAACTTATTAATTGGCCCTAGAAATTTTATAAGTGCCACAGTCATACAACATTCAATAATGAGATTGCTATTTGGGGTTTGGTCATTTTTAGTGCTGATATTATCTGTTTATTTTCTTTCTCCATTAAATTGTTTTCATATCATAAACATGAATTATATTAAACATGTAAGAATATCTGATAAAAAAAGAAGACGAATTCAATGTTTTTCTAGAAAGAATGAATCCACCTAAATAGGATAACAGGATTAAAATGATGTAAGTTTGGAGGACTAAACATAAAGTTTCAATGCACACATTGAAAGAAAAATAGATGGAATAAAAACAGTAAGAAAAGCATAAGAAAAGAAAACTATCTTTCTGATCCAAAGAGATGATGTAGTAGTTTAGATACTAACTGCAAGCCTCTACTATGTTTTCTACCCTAAGCAAGATAAAATAGTTCCTGGATATGCCGCAGGGTTCTGCCATACCATGCAATGGGCACAGGACAACTTGGATGCCTTCTACATTGAGTACATATTCCCAGTGTCAGCTGAGGCAGGAGGTACAAGTTTCCGATGCAAAGAGAAGTAAACCTCTTCTATTTCTCAAGCCTGAGTTATGAGCCTGGGGAATGCTGGTGCATTTCTGGTGGCAACAGATGAAAAACGAATCCAGTGATAAACTCAGAAATGAGATAGTTAGGGATGGAATAGTTTAATGAACATTGTGAACAAAACTGCTTTTTTAAAACAACCCATACCTTTTGTTGAAAAAAGCTGACAGCATTTACAACTCTAATCGAATGAACCGAATCTGGGAAAGGAGAGGCAGCAAAACAAAATAATTAAATGGTACCCTTTAAAATATGATTTAAGGGGCTGGTGCTGTGGCAACCTGTAGCATCAGCATCCTATATGAGCACCAGTTCAAGATCCGGTTGTTCCACTTCTAATCCAATTCCCTGATAATGCACCTGGGAAAGCAATGGAAGATAGCCCAGGTCCTGGGGCCCCTGCACCCACATGAGAGAGCTAATGAAGCTCCTGGCTCCTGGCTTCATTCTGGTCTAGCTCTGGTCATTGCGGCCATTTGGGGAGTGAACCAGCAGATGGAAAAATCTCTTTCTCTCTCCCTCCCTCCCTCTCTCCCTTTCTGTAACTCTGTCTCTCAAATAAATAAATAAATCTTTAAAAATAAGATTTAAAACTATTATTGATTGCACATTTAGTTAATCATTTGATTTTAAAATGTCTTTGGAAAAATTACGCTAATAGATTTAGGATGTCTCAAAGCATATACACAGCTCAAAAAATAATAAGAGAAAGAAAGCATTGGAAAGGAGATCATAGTACAAAATTATAAACATAAAAATATAAAAATATAATACATATGAAAGAATCAGATTATTAAAGGCATCAGGCAGTCCTTACAATGTAAGTGCAATGTTTTCTTTGGTACTTGAACTAGTTAAATAAACTTTAGTCAAATAAAATTAAAATCTTAATGTAAAAGAAGAAGAAAATGATCAAAGGTAGATGAAATAATCAGTGATAGTTTAAAATTGCTAAAGTAGAAATAGAATTTTTTTATTGATAAGGAATAAAATTCCTAAAGAAGACTCAACAGTTGTAAACATATTCATGTGCTTGCAAGTAGATACTAAACATGACAAGCCAAAAGTTAACTGAAATAAAAGGAGAATCTGAGAGAAACTAATTCTAGTGGAAGATTTGAAAATGTATTTTTAATTTACTACTGATCAAGAAACCCAACACAGAAACTGTTTTTGGGTTCAGTTTGTTACAGAACAATTAGATGAATGATGTCATAGACTTAAAAACATATTTAATAAGGTTGATTAAGAGATGTATATAAAACTTTTCCTTCCAACCTAGGAAAATTTTTTTTTTAAATATGGCACATTGGGGCCAGCGCTGTGGTGCAATGGGTTAAAGCTCCAGCCTGAAGCACCAGCATCCCATATGGGCGCCAGTTCGAGTCCCAGCTGCTCCTCCTCCGATCCAGCTCTGTGCTGTGGCCTGGAAAAGCAGCAGAAGATGGCCCAGGTCCTTGGGTCCCTGCACCCACATGGGAGCCCTGGAAGAAGCTCCTGGCTCCTGGCTTCAGATCAGCTCAGCTCTGGCCATTGCGGTCATTTGGGGAGTGAACCAGTGGAATAGACCTCTCTCTCTCTCCCTGACTCTACCTCTCTCTATAAGTCTTTCAAATAAATAAAAATAATTCTTAAAAAAAAGGATATTTTCTAAAAGATTACATAACAGACTACAAAGAAAGCCACAATAAACTATATAAAGCAGTGACAGTGAAGGCCACCTTCTCAGAGCACCAAGTAATAAATCTAGAAATTTGAAATAGTGATTTATGTTTTCTCATACAATGCCATTGTGACTGTAAATCACTATAAGGTTTTTGGAAAGCAGTTTGGCAATATGCATTAAGAAGATTAAACGTGTTTTTAACCTATTTATAGAGTAATTCCACTTCTGGGAATCCATTATAAAGAAAGGTTCTGAAATATGGGACCCATATTTTTGCCAAAGGTTTTATCAACACATTCAAAGATTGAGAAATTATTAAGATATGATATCTCCATAATAATGCTGCATTATTCAGAAATCAAAATAATATTTACCAAGGCATTTTAATAACATGGGGAAATGAAAATGAAGTAATCTAGTGTGGAAAAAGTAGGACTACAACTTTATTTAGGATCATATCAGAGAGAAAGAGATAGGGAGAGAGAGAGATGGGGGGCAGGTTGAGGGAAGTACACCAAAAATGTTTGTCATTGTGTTTCTGCTTACTATGATAGCAATAACTTTCAGTGTATTTTTATAACTCCCTGCACTTTAACAATTTTTTTCAATATATCTGTATAAAAATAAGAAGCAATAGCAATAATAATTTTTAAAACATATACTTTTATTTGAATATTGGGTATTATCAGATCCTGCCACCATTGTCACCTATACCATCTTTAACTGCTTCATATTTAACTAACTGCCCTTTGAAGTGTGAAGGGAAAAATCACTTTCCACTGATGGTATTAGAACATTTCTAGTGTGGTAGGACAACCTAGGAGCAATGTTGGCAGCATCTTGGAATGTAGATAAACCCATGCACAATGAGTCTAAAGCTGGGCTGATCTGAAGCCAGGAGCCAGGAGCCAGGAGCTTCTTCCAGGTCTCCCATGTGGATGCAGGGGCCTAGGCACTTAGGCAATATTCCATTGCTTTCCCACGCACATTAGCTGGGAGTTGGGTCTGAAGTGGAGCAGCCAGAACTTGAACTGGTGCCTATATTGGATGCTGGGACTGCAGGCAGTGGTTTTACCCTCTATGCCACAATACAGACCATTTTTTGTATTTTTGAAGTCCTCTGTTAGGATTGTTTCTTTTGTATCCTACAAGCTTTGCTATATAGGGTTTTCATTTTCATTTGTTTCAAGAGATTTTTAAATTTATCTTGACTTGGCTAGTGATCCTGAGCCTTTTTTCATGTGTCTGTTGGCTATTTGAATTTGGGAAATGAAAATCAAAACCACAATGAGGTTTCACCTCACCCCAGGTAGAATGGCTCTCATACAGAAATCAACAAACCAAATTTTGGTGAGAATGTGAGCAAAAGGGTACCCTAATCCACTGCTGGTGGGGATGTAAACTGACTGGTACAGCCACTATGGAAGACAATATGGAGATACCTCCAAAATCTGAATATAGACCTACCACATGATCCTGCCATCCCACTCCTGGGAATTTACCCAAACCAAAAGAGATCAGCACATGATAGAGTTATCTGTAACCCCATATTCATTGAAGAACAATTCACTATAGCTAAGATACAGAATCAACTCAGATGTCCATCAACTGAAGATAGGATAAAAAAATTATGGCAAATATGCACTGTGGAATACTACACAGGAGTAAACAATGAAATTCTGTCATTTACAATAAAATGGATGCAACTAAAAACCATTATACCTAGTAAAATAAGCCAGTCCTCAAAAAATAAATACCATATGTTCTCTCTGATCTGTGGTAACTGTCAGAGTACCTAAAAGGCAATTTGTAGGAGTTAAACTGACACTTTGAGGTGTGATGATTTTGAACAGCCCTTGTCTTAACTGTTGAGGAACAACGTTTTTCTTTTTTTTTTTTGTTTCTTCATATTACTATTTGTTGAACTCTCTACTTAGTTAATCATATGAGTATAAAGTTAACTCAATTAGATCTTCGTAAAAAATAAGAATGAGAACGGTAGAGGGAGGAAGAAGGATGAGAGTATGGGCAGAAAGGAAGTAGGATGGGAAGAATCACTATGTTCCTAAATTTTTATATGAAATGTATGAATTTTATATTCCTTAAATAAAATTTAAGAAAAAAATTCTCTTCACTTGTTCTATTCAATAGCATGTTGTTCAGTCTTGATGTATTTATATGATTTCTAAGGTTTATTTTGTTATTAATTTCTAGTAATTAGAAATTTGTTCCAATGTGGTCAGAAAAATTCATGATATGATTTTAAACATTTGTTGAGACTCATTATTTGGCCTAATACATAATTTATGTTAGAGAACAATCCATGCGCTGATGAAAAGAAGGGGCTGTTGGATGAAATGTTCTTTTGTCTATCAGGTCCTTTTGAAGTATAGTATATTTTTACTTGGATGTTTCTTCGTTAATTTGTTGTCTGGATGATTTGTCCATTGATCAAAGTGGAGTGTTGAAACTTTCCAATGTTATTTTATTGGCACCCATCTTTCCCTTTAGATCCAGTGATGTTTGTTTTATAAAGCTAGATGTCAGAATTAGCTGCATACACATTTACAATAATTATATCCTCTTGCTGACTCGATCCCCTGGTCTTTATACAGTGACTTTGTCTCTTTTTACAGTATTTGTCTTAAAATCTATTTTGTCTGATATAAGTATGTTTGCTTATAAACTTGAATGTTTCTTTACTGGTGAAGTGATTTTCTTTTTTTTAAGATTTATTTGTTTGAAAGTCAGAAGTTACACAGAGAGATGGAGGGAGGAATGAGAGAGAAGGAGGGATGTAGGGATAGAAGGATGGAAAGAGAGTGAGAGAGGGTGAGAGAGAGAGAGAAAGAGAGAGAGAGAGAGTGTGTGTGTCTTTTACACACACCGGTTCACTTCCCAGAAGGTTGCAATGGTCAGTGCTGGGCCAGGCTGAAGCCAAGAGCCAAGAGCTTTAGCTGGGTCTCCACATGGGTGGCAAGGGCCTAAACACTTGGGCCATCTTCCTCTACATTTTCCCAGGCCATTAGCAGGGATCTGGATCAGAAGTGGAACAGCTAGGGCACAATCCAGCACCTATGTAGACATGCCAGCATCACAGGCAGTGGCTTTATCCACTGTCACAACTCTTCCCCTGAAATGAGTTTCTTTTAGGTATTGTACAATAGGGTCTTGCTTTTTTTTTTTTTTTAAATCAGTCTGTATCACTCACTTAAAAAACATTTATTATCTATTTATTTGAAAAGGAGAGTGTTAGGGAGAAGGGATAGGGAGAGACAGAAAGAGGTAGAAAGAGTCCCTACCTACTGGTTGACTCCCTGAATGCCTACAACAGTTGATGTTGGCCCATGCTGAAGCCAGGAGCCTAGAACTCCATCTGAGACTCCCACATGGGTGCCAAGAACCCAAGTACTTGGGTCATTGTCCACTGCCTTTCCAGATGTATTAGAGGGGAACTGGATCAGAAGAGCTGTAGCCATGATTGGAAGGAGTACTTTGGTATGGGATGCAGGTGTCCCAAGCAGTAGTTTAGCCTGCTATACCACAATACATTACCCAGTCTGTCTCTCTTAACTGGAGAATTTATTCCACCCCATTCAAGGTTATTTGTAAGTATTTACTTATGGTATTTTAATTTTTTTTTCTGTTAGTGTGGATATCCTTTGTTCTTTTTTTCCTCTTTTATTGTTCATCATCAAGGTTGTGTGGCTTACTATATTGATAACATTTGATTCTTTCCTATTTCCCTTTTGTGTTACTGCTGTTTTGGGGAGGGTTTTGCCTTTTTCATGTATTTTTTCCCTTTTGTTCTGCTGAGGAATCTGTTATTAGGCTAATGTAGTTTCCCTTAACTGTAACTTGGTATTTTTATCTTGCTGTTTTTAGGATTCTCTCATTGCTTGTACTTTTGGGAGTTTGATTATAATATACTTCAGTGATAATCTTTTCTGGTTTTGTCTATTTGAGAGTCTATTGACATTCTGTACCTGGTTTTCCATTACTTTTCCAATTTAAGGACATTTTCTGCTATTAGGAAGAGAAATATGATACAGATGCCAGCCTGATAGAGAAAATGGTTATCAGATCTAGAAACAATCTGGTTTCAAGAAAAGTTTTGGGGCCAGCGCCATGGCTCACTTGGTTAATCCTCCACCTGCGGCACCGGCATCCCATATGGGCGCTGGGTTCAAGTCCTGGTTGCTCCTCTTCCAGTCCAGCTCTCTGCTGTGGCCTGGGAGGGCAGTGGAGGATGGCCCAAGAGTTTGGGTTCCTGTACCCCCAGGGGAGACCAGGAAGTAGCACCTGGCTCCTGGCTTCGGATCTGCGCAGCACCGGCCGTAGCGGCCATTTGCGGAGTGAACCAATGGAAGGAAGACCTTTCTCTCTCTCTCTCTCTCTCTCTCTCTCTCTCTCTCTCTCACTGTCTATAAATCTACCTGTCAAAAAAAAAAGAAAAGAAAAGAAAAGGAAAAGTTTTCATTCCTTAAGGAGAATGGCTTTGTCAGGCAGGAGTACAAGGTGGGATCTGTGCCTTGGGTCACAAGCAGAGTGGATAGAAATCATTTGGAATCCTGAGACCCAAAGATAGTTTAATTTTAAAACCCATTAGATTCAGAATATGAGGCTTCTGCCCCAGTCTGGAATGCATCTGGGCCCGTGGCTTTAAGGGTAGGCAAAAGTAGAGGAAATAAGTTAGAGGCTTACAGTGAAGACAAAGGAGGGAAAAGCAGAAAGAGGAAGCTCTAAGATACGAGACACTGTGTAACAGAGACTTTCCATAACCTAAAACTATCTGAAGAACCACTTTTGGTTCTAAATGCCTTTGCTATATTACTTAAATAAAAACTCCTTCATTTGGAAGAAAAATAGAAAAGCCTTGTCTTTTTCCCACTGTTCTCATAATCATTTGTATGCACAATATTAGGAGATAGTATAAAATAAACTATTTGTGAGCAGATGTTTCTTACTATTCTGCCTGGGAACAGCTGATATGTAGGAGAGTCTGGTCTAAGACCCTGTTCAAAAATAATATTTTAGTTGGACCAAATACTCTTGTGATTTACACCTAACATTGCCCTTGACTCTGACTAAAAGCCAAATTTTAGTACAAAAAGAAACCTAGGGTAATTTCCTGGTTCTGTTCAGCACTGAAAAGCAAAAGCAGACTAACCCAAGATCCAAGAGTTTTCCCATTTTGTCATCAGATGTCTGTGGGGTAATGAACTTTGGTTTTGCCTCTTAAATCTGCAGTCAAATTTCCCATGTATATTACTAATCCATTTGTGATAAGCAACTGAATTACAATAATGAATTATGTATCTCTCTTCATAAATCATTTGTGCATTTGCAATGATGCCCAGAAAGAGAGCAAGTTGGATTTTGGAAATATTAAACATTTCATGGCTTTCCCCATGAGTCCCTGGTTTTACTTGTTTCTTGAGATTTTATGTAGTCTCCTGAAATTCTGCATTGTGTTTTCTATGCATTATTTATGACAGCTTCTCCTTGGCATTCTTCTGGTATAGTTTTCCTAATGCCAGGACTTGCTCTTTGAGAGCTTCTACAACAATCATTCCATTGTATTTTCATGTTCAACTGAAATATGAGAAATTACATGCTGAATGAATTTTGTGTAAGAAAATATGGATTTCTTATTCAATATGTTTTTATTCATCAAGTAAACTTTAATTTTAATTGCTTGTATAACCAAGTAAGAAATGATGAAATAAATTTTAATTTAAAAAACAGAACAAATAATCAAGAAACACATGATGCCATATTCAATGTGCTCTTTGGATTAGCTAAACTATATCACACTTCTATTATATGAAAATTTCAGAATACAATACATTAAATCTCTTCTTAACCTTTAAATTAATTAAAATGTAAGATTATTTCTATAGGAAAAATTTGTATTCATTCTAAATTATTTATTAACCTGTGTTTGAGGAAATTTTTTCCTACGTGAAGAAAAATTCCTAAGCCTGCTTAACTGACTTTATAGTAGGAATAATTATGCCTTTCCCCCAGGCACTTTCAGAACCGTCTCAAGAGATGACATAAAGAAGAAATTAAGCTGAAGGAAAAAAAAAATTGGAAGAACAAATCGATGTGAAAGATTTAATAAGTCAATTACAGGGCAAGTTTTCAAACAATGAAAGGTGATACTATATGTGGGTCTATATTAGTACAGTATTAGTTTAAAACCAACATAGTATTGACACTTTCCCTATATCCCTTAATTTTCCCCCATATTCTGGTTATTCAGATGTGAAAGTGAATTTTAAATTATGGAAATATTTCCTGATCAACTATTTCTTTTTCTATAGTCACTTATGACTATAGAATTATAGTTTTCAAGTTTCTAAACTCTATTGTGTTTATTTGAAAAGTGGAATGATGGCCAGTGCCGCGGCTCAATAGGCTAATCCTCTGCCTGTGGCACTGGCACACCAGGTTCTAGTCCCGGTCAGGACGCTGGATTCTGTCCCTGTTGCTCCTCTTCCAGTCCAGCTCTCTGCGGCCGTTGGGGGGTGAACCAACGGAAAAGGAAGACCTATTTCTCTGTCTCTCTCACTGTCCACTCTGCCTGTCAAAAAAAAAAAAAAGAAAGAAAGAAAGAAGAGAAAAAGAGAAGAAAAGAAAAGAGAAGAAAAGGGAAGGGAAGGGAAGGGAAGGGAAGGGAAGGGAAGGGAAGGAAAGGAAAGGAAAGGAAAGGAAAGGAAAGGAAAGGAAAGGAAAGGAAAGGAAAGGAAAGGAAAGGAAAGGAAAGGAAAGTGGAATGACAGAAAGACACACAAAGATAGACAGAAAGAGACCTTCCATCCACTCCATGGGTTATGCCCCAAATATCCAGGGCTGAGCAGGCCTAAGTCAGGAGCCAGGAATTCCATCGAGGTTTCCTATGAGGGTGGAAGGTACCCAAGTACTTGAGCTATCATCTGCTCCCTCCCAGGGTGTGCACCAGTAGGAGCTTGTATTGGAAGCAGAGTCTGGACTCAAATCCAAGGAATCCAATATGGGATGTGGACAGCCTAAGAGGCACATTAACTGCTATGCCAAATATCCACCCCTGAATTGTACTTTTTTCTTTAATTTTTGCAATAACATACTTTCAGTTTACTGCTTAATGCACCACTAGTCATAATGTTCAACAAGTAAAAAATAGAAAGACCACTCTTTCACAGGAATATAGAAAAGGATTATAAAGAATAATCACATCATAAGATTAGCTTTCCAGTAGCTGAGATTTGGGATTAGCAATGTGCAGAGTTCTAAAGATGGTGTGGAATGAATTAGCAGGCAAGGTTCTCAAACTTATCTAAAATATACCAAAACAACATCTCTTTTTGGCCTCAAAAGAGAACCAGTCATCTAAAAAGTTTCCCAGTTACACCAAACCCAGCAAAGTATAATCAGAAAAAGGATTGGACTTGGAATCCAGAGAACCTGGCTAAAATCCTAGTTTCAAATTTATTAGCTTATTTAATCTTTGAAAGGTTAATTTACCTTTTGAAAACTTATCATGGTGGAATGCAAATTTATAATAACAATACTTATCTTAAAGGATAATTTTAAGGATGGTCCAGGCACTTATTAGATGCTTCATATATGATAGTTTACCATAGTCTGCATCTAAATCTACATAATAAAATATGCAATAAATTTAAAAATAGGCAAACTTATTTTTTGTGTATTATTTTTCTTTACTTTGAAACATCCAGAATATTAAATTTCATTAACATAAATATACCACCAATCATATTATTTACAAAATTAAAATAATTCAAATTTAGAGCATTAAGATTATGTTATCTCTACCTATAGCTATGGCTTTTGGTCAGAAGACTAATTATTACTCTTGTTTTCAACCTTTCTATGACCTTTCAAGAATTCTAGAAGTTTCTAAGTAGTTTTTATTTCTTATATCTATGCTATCAATAGAGAAATAGATGCTTATTACTAATAAGATAATTACTAGGGGACATAAAATGTGAATCATGATTTTTCATATTTTCGACAGCAGATTGCATTAAGCTAATTCTATTTTCTGGAACTGTGAAACAGAATCACTCATTTAAAAGATATTGTACTTTATATATTCAACCCTGCATTAGAAGTAAGCTAGAAAATGTCACTGACTTAATGTCTATCTAAATGTTTGAAGTTATCTTCACACTTTCCCCTTCCTCCTCAATTGTTTGTTTCAAACAAAGATTTACATATCTCTCTATAAAAAAAAAAGGAATAAGTATAAGCAAACCAACAATCAGTCCCCAAAACACTACTCAACTTTCTTCTTCTTTGCTCTGTTCCCTTTTATTAATTTCCAATTTTCTTCATTTTTTCAATAATAAGAATGCATAACTTTATATATTACTCTGGCTTTTACAGCATCTACTACTTTCATCTTCTTAATGCCATCTATATTCATTCTTTTGGAGACATTCAACCTTTGGTCTTCATTTGCTGTCTCATTTTCCAAAACTGATTTGACCATTTATTATTACTATTATGTTAGGCAATGTCAGAGACAACAAGATTAAGAATATGAGGGAAGTTATGGGAGGGGGGAAGCCATTGTAACCCATAAGCTGTACTTTGGAAATTTATATTCATTAAATAAAAGTTTAATAAATGAAAAAAAAAGAATATGACATCTCTGTTAGCAGTGTGTTTGTAGTCTGATACGGGAAATAAGACAGATGACTCAAATATCCATGGGTATAAGTCAGAGTTATCCAGAGAAATGCAATCAACAGGATGCATTTAGACAGACAGGTAGGTAGATATACAAATAGGTTTGTGATAATTAGTGGGTTCATGCAGTTATTACTGAGGCTGATAGAATCCAAGATCTTCAGTTGGCAAATTAAAGACCCAGGAGAGCGCATGATATAGCTCCTTTCTGAAAACTGGCAGGCTGATGACAAAGAAAGAATCAGTGCTTCAATTTGAGTATGAAGGCAGTAAAAAGACCTTTGGGAGGAAACCCTTTTGCTAAACTGCATTGTTCTACTCAGGCCTTTTGTTGAATAGATCAGCCGTAACTCCTCTAGGGAAAACAATTTGCTTTACTCAATTTACAGATTCAAATACTAACCTCATCCAGAAATACCCTCACAGAAACACTCAGAATAATGCTTGACTAAATGTCTAGGCATCTTGTGGCGCAGTGCAAATGATACATAAAATTCACCATCACACCATGCAAAATGAGGTATGACCACCAGTAAGCAAAGAAGTATAACCTACTCATTAGCTCTGGTTAAAGATAATCAAATCAAGTAAAGTACAACTTCTCTCTTGTGATCCTTGTACTTCAGAAAATACACAAGACTCACAATGGCCTAACATGTCATGCCTGATATTTTCAGTACTTTTTTTTAGTTTCTCAAAAATCAGACCTTAGTTATTGATCCATGCTTCTCTCTATCCTTCCAAACTTAAGCCTTTTGATGTGGTCTTCATAATTTTTTTCTTAGTTCTTCCTTCCACACCAACTAAGTGACTTTCCTTCCATGTTATTGCTCATGCTACTTTCTGGCTATGCTGCTCATCTTTAATCCTAATCCAAATTGTATCCACTTTTTAAGGCCAACCTGTAATTAAAGCCAATCTCTCTCTGCCTCAATGAAAACTTTGACTATTTATATTCTCAGTCATCTCTGAATTTTCATATCTTTACAACTTGTCCCTCTTAGCACTTAACCATCTACTTCTGGGTATTAATACATTCCTTCTTCATGTTTTTTAGCTTTACTTCTCTTGAATACAACATATTCAAAGTGTTACACTAAATTGTACACATAAATATTTAATAAAGGTATTGATTAACTGGGAAATATGCTCACTCTACTTTTTTGATATAAAATATCACAGACTTTTCCAAAGATAATTTCAGATGTTTGGACTGTGGTGCTTGTGTTATTTTAAACCTTTTAGTATTCTGCTCCCAAAATATAATACTTGAGCGGGAAATGACCTACAGTATCTGTGTATATAGCTCATGAGTCAGGGAAGGCATGAGGTAATTTCCCAGTAGAGAGAAAGTAAGACTAAATACTCACATCTGGGATTTGCTTAGTAATTGAAAGAGAGGAGAAGGTGGGAAAAACAACCATACAGCTTTCTACATTCTAGTTCCCTCAAGTTTGTACAGATACAATGGAATAGTATATAATGTGCATATTGTAGTTGATGGAACCCATCTGGAGCATTTATCTATGGTTTTTAAATATTTTGAATGAATTCATGTGATGAATAAAAAATTAATCAATGTAGAACTAGATTTAGGCTTTAGTGGAATTAACAGTTTAGGAATAAGTGGACTGACCTATTCTCAATTTCAAGAACTCTTCAAATTTCTCCTTCACTGGCCACTGTAACATTCTTGGTATCTTTTGTGCTTATTTCAAATAGCTTAAGTTGGGCTTTTCACATAGATTCTTGATAGTCACTCAAGTTAATCACGTTACCCCCAAAATCGCAGAACAAAGTGCCTTATGCCTGTATAAAGCATATATTCTTTCTTGTGGTTGCCTTATTTCTGAAAGCAGATCATCATGCCCAGGGCTTTTTATGCTCCCCTATAGATCTGAGACCCCATCTGGTATCATTTCCTATTATATTGAAAGACTTCTTTAATAATTTCTTACAGCACCAGCCTCTTAGTGTTAGATTTTTCTGAAGCATCTTTCTAAAAATGTCTTTATTTCTACTGAAGATGTGAAGGATGATATTATTAGATATAGATATACAATTCTGGATTGATAAAGGCTCTTTTTAGCACTTTAAAGATGCCAGTCATTTGTCTTATATTCTCCATCATTTCTAAGCATTATCAACCGTTATTATTGAAAGTTTTCTCTTTGAGTCAAACTATCTTCCTCACCCCAACTCTCAGCTACTTTTAGAATTTTTCTCTCTGTCTTTGCTTTTTCACTAGTTTTTAATACAACTGTGTGTGAATTATATTTATTCTAGTTGTTCTTTGAGGTTAAGTTCTTTGATCACATTCTCACCATTTTAGTCTTTTCTTCAGACAATCACTAGGATGTTCTTCATAAAAAAAAAGTCCTTCAATTTGCAACAGTTACAGTAAATAATAACAATGGGATTATTACAGTAATGTTGCATTATTGAGTAGGCAGGACTATAATATTTCTTAGTCTGGAAATAATGTCATTTTCAGAACAATTTATTATTATGTTAATCTTATTTTTCTAGTAATATTTTTGTTTCATACACTTCAAGGTTTTTATTTCAGTTGTCACAGTAAGGAATAGAGAATATTAAGATGTCTGATATGCAACAGTTCTTGATGCTAAGATCCAAATGTGATACTGCAAATGAAAGGTTGTAGAATATGGAATGAAAGTAAAAGCCGCTAATGTCATGCAGTGAACCTACTAGATTACTATGATTAATTGTCTATGAAGATGACAGACTCTCCTAGATTAATGCCAAAAATTTGGATGACTGAAAGACAAGTACCAATTTTTCAATGCCAGAATATGAGTTGTGAGAAGGTAAAAAAAAAAAAAAAAAACAAATAAGTGATGAAGAAGAGAGAAGCCAAAAATTCATTAGTGTTTTTAAGTAAATGCATCTTTTGAACAATTTTTAGTAATTTCTTTAGTTGGAGTATTTATTGGGACTTCTCTGAGAAGGGCCTGCTTTTCTTTTTTCCTTCCTTATTATTTATTTTTTTTAAATTAAAGATTTATTATTTGTTTAAAAGGGCAGAGTTAGAGGGGGAGAGAGTTCTTCCATCTGCTGGTTCACTCCCCAAATAGCTGCAATGGCCAGAGCTATGCCTATGAAAGCCAGAAGCAAGGAGCCTCCACAGGGTCTCCCACGCTGGTGCAGGAGCCCGAGCACTTGGGCCATCTTCCGTGCTCTCCTAGGCTACAGCAGAGAGCTGGATGGAAATTGGAGCAGCTGGGACATGAATAGGCATCCATATGGGATGCCAGCACTGCAGGCAGTGGCCCAGTCCACTACACCAAAGCGCCAACCCCTTTATCCTTCTGTAAACCATTTATTTCCTTTTTACTAAGATGATTTCCCTTGTAGTCTTCCACACTCAGCAGAGCACCGCTGACCTTTCCACGTGACTTCATATTAAATAACATGTTCTGCTGAAAAGTTATGGGTAACTTTTATATCCAGTTCTAAATCAATAATCTGCTTATTAACTTTCTGTACACTGATACTATAAACTGTTTTGTAAATTTAATAGTATTCTATTCCATACTCTAAGCTAGAGAAAAGATTAGAAATTTATTATTTACCATTTATTCACACCTTCTGGTTATAAATATGCTCTTTTGTTTATAAAAATTTCCCCTTAACCCTGTCACTAAATCTTTCCAAATCCCTTATTTGCAACTGTATGTAAATTGACATCATTCCTAAGATATTGCTAGATTAAGCTGCAATATCTTATGTTATCCAATTCCAATCACTCCACCTACTTGAGTTTTTCAACACCTTGATCTATCATTTTCTCATGTCATTACAGTTGCTTCTCTGGAGTGACAATGTCCCACTTCCACTTGCTTGAGATTTTTTCATAGGTTTCCTTCTATCTTCTTAACATACAGCAAGTATCTGATTGCCTTCTTATCATTCATACCCTATCTATAAATAAAAATGGAACCAATCTTCAGAAACTTTGTAGTCACTGGTTATTCTATTAATATTTAATGAAAAGGCATTGCATTCAGTTTCTTGTGTTATGAACAGGAACTGAAACTGAGTTGGGTAGAGATGCTTATTTCCCTTATGTTTCTCAAGCTACACATGATTAATTTCTAAGAGAACTTCCAGTGCCTACACACAGTTTTTTTTTTTTTTTTTTTTTTTGGACAGGCAGAGTGGACAGTGAGAGAGAGAGAGACAGAGAGAAAGGTCTTCCTTTGCCATCGGTTCACCCTCTAATGGCCGCCACGGCAGGCGCACTACGGCCGGCGCACCGTGCTGATCCGAAGGCAGGAACCAGGGGCTTCTCCTGGTCTCCCATGGGGTGCAAGGCCCAAGCACTTGGGCCATCCTCCACTGCACTCCTGGGCCACAGCAGAGAGCTGGACTGGAAGAGGGGCAACCGGGACAGAATCTGGTGCCCCAACCGGGACTAGAACCCGGTGTGCCGGCGCCGCAAGGTGGAGGATAAGCCTATTGAGCCATGGCGCCAGCACACAGTTTTTTAAAAAAAATGATTTATTCATTTATTTTGAAAGAGTTACAGAGAGAGAGGGAGACACAGAGAGATGAGATTTTTCATCCACTGGTTCGCTCCGCAAAAGGCCACAAAAGCCAGTGTTGGGCCAGGCTGAATCCATTAGCCAGCAGCTTTATTCAGGTCTCCCACATGGGTGGCAGGAGCCCAAACACTTGGGCCATCTTCTGCTGCTTTTCCCAGGACATCAACTGGGAACTGGATTGGAAGTGCAGCAGCTGAGGCAGAAGTGGTGCCCATATGGAATGTCAGCATTGCAGATGGCAGCTTTACCTACTATAGCACAACCCTGGCCCCTACATACAGTTTTTTATGGTGAAAACAAAATAGGCTATGTTTTTCTCTGAAAGTATGGTAATTTTCCACTCTTAATAGCCTACAATCAAACAAAATAGAATTAGCTAAAGTAGTTATTGCTCTGCTGTTACTGACTTCCTAATTTCATTATTGTCTATACTAATTTTTTCTGTTACTTTCATTTTGTGTAATACCATAACTTTTATTATTACTTTTTGTACATAATAATTTCCAGGAGTTGGTATGTTGCACAGCAGGTTAAGCCAACATTTTTACTGATGCTGGCATCCCATATTGGAGCACTGGTTCAAGTTCTGTATGACTTCTGTATGACCTGCTTCTGACCTAGCTCCCTGCTAATAAGCCCGAGAAAGCACTGGAATATGGCCCAAGTACTCAGGCACCTGCCACCAGTGTGGGAGGCATGGATGGAGTTCTAGCCTCCCGGCTTCAGCCTGACCCAGCCCTGGTTGTTGTATCCTTTTGGGGAGTGAACTGATCTCTATGGAAGATCTCTTTCTCTCTCTGTCATTCCCCCTCTCTCTGTCACTCTGCTTTTCAAATAAAGAAATACAATATTAAAAATTCCCAGTCAAAATAATTATATTTAATATAAAAGACAAAATAAATATAGATATAACAGGCAAGTACAGGAATAAATTACCAGCCCAGTTAGCTGCACATCTCTTTAAAAAAGCCTGAATACACAGCCTGTACATTCTTTTCATTCCTGAAATCTTGTTTTTGTTGCATTTATTCATTGATACAATTTCCAGAAAGAATTTTTATTTCTAAGTACAATTGTCCCTCTCAAACCTTATTTAACTTAACCAAAAACAAATTTGGCTCCTTTGCCATAATTGGCTTTTCCTCCTACATTTTATCTGAGTACTGTCTTCTCACTCAGATATTGCTTAAAATATTCCCTTGTCTTTATTTTCTTCATGCAGATATCATTTCATTTAAAAAAAAAAAAAAAAACTTGATCCTAAACTAACTGTTGGAGAGTTTGTCTACTGAACAATAAAATGGGACATCCCTGGTTCAACTATTCATAATCTTCCATCTGTACTATTACAATAATCCTTTAAAATGCCATCTTGTGATGGTGTTTGACATAGTGGTTAAAACACTATTTGTGATGCCAATATCCCATATCAGAGTAGTTAGCTTTGAACCCCAACTCTGCTTCTGATTCCAGTGTCCTGCTAATGTTCACTCTGGGAGGAAGAAGTGATAGCTCAACAAGTTGGATCTCTGCCATCCATGTGGGAGTCCTGACCTGGGTTGAAGCCCCTACTCTTGACTTTGGCCTGGCCCAGCCCCAACTGTTATGGGCATTTGGAGACTGAACTAGCAAATGAAAAATTCATTCCGTCTGTCTGTCTCTCTCTCTCCCCTCCCACCCTTCCTTTCTTTCAAATAAATAAAAGGAGTAAATCAAATTTTAAAAAGTCGATAAAATGCCTTCTTGCTTGTTTCCTTCTCTTTCAAATCCACTGGATATTTACTTGTTCAAAACATTCAATGGATTTTTATTTAGAAGAAAATAAATTCCAAATTTATTAGGATAATATTAAAGATTCTCTGTACTTTGAACCTGACATAACTTTACAGCCTCAACTCATCAGCTTTCCCTCCTCTATATCCCCTAACTTCTAATTATATCATTCTAATGTCTGTGCCATGAACATTTCAGTCCCTAAAAAGCCTCTGGTCTTCATTTCTGCTATTGCCACACACACACACACACACACACACACACACTTCCCTGCTGAAATCCTACTTTTTCCCAAAGATTAAGGTAAAATGTTTCTTTCTGATGCAGTTATTCATATTGTACTAGTCAGAAATTATTGCTCATATGCTTGATAATACTATGTTTGTATTTTTTTATTATTTTACTCATGAACCTCTGCTTGAAATAACTTTGCATTTGTGAAAATTTTTCTCTCCTGTAGTGTGAGTCATTTGAAGGAAAGCACTCAGTCTCTCTATGAGGGCATCTCTGGTAGGCAGCATGTATTTTTATATTGTAGAGAGGTCTCAACATATGTGTGCTGAACATTTCCTATTTCTCCTTCTTCTTAATTGATACTTTTCAAAGCTATCACATTCTCAAATAAAACATATTGACTAGAAATATAGTGGAGAATAGTTCGCCTATTGAAAACTAAAGGGTTTGACATACTTGAAAGAATCTGCAAAGAACAGACCAATATACAAGGCTCCCTTTACTGTAGGTAAGGATGGTAGGCCCATGATACAGTTTTTGAACGAGGTCTGCGGTGAGGTTCACATTTAACCATTGAATAAACATGATGCTAGCAAACAACATAGAATACAGAACACACAAATTTTGCACCCTGTAAATTGACATTTAACAGTGAGTAAAGCTTTTGAGTTAGTGGTATTTAGGGATGGTTAGGGACCACTTTCTCCTGTATTAAAAAAGAGAGTATAATTGTCATACACTCTCTTAATATATCAAAAGAAAAACACCACTTCAGCTCACCTTTACCCCTGTGTAGTTTGATTACCTCTTTACCACAAATATGGGCTCTGGTAATTTCTAGCTCCTCATAGCATCCTGGATAGAACATCATATACAAGCAAAAAAAAAAAAAATCAACTGCCCTTTACAGTAATCATTGCTGACAAATCTCATCTGGTTGCATTTCCAAACGTGCAAAGTCATTAACACCACTGCATTTGGCTCAACTCTCATTAGAGATCACATCTCACATGACACTCGACCTCAGCCAGAGAACTGATCTGGGACACTTCCAGGGATTATCTTGTCCCTTGAATATTGAGGAAGGAGACTGGGTGACCTGAGATGCTGGAACTCCTTCCCATCCTAGAGCTCAGGATCTCTAAGATTTGGGCTCAAAACCTCTGCCAGAGTGAAGTTGTGGTTCTCTGAGAGATGGGGTCATTGTTATTATTCTTCCAGTCTCCAAGGCAAAATACATCGTGTGACCAGCCATGTAGGCAGTGCCAAAAACCACCTGGAAAAGACCCACAGTTGTCACAGGGCCACAATGAAATGTGAATCACTGAAACTGCTGACCACTACAAAACCATGACAGTTTTGTTTTGTACCCTCAGCCAGAGGATGGTTAAATAAAAGGACCAAAGTGAAGGCATTTAGAGGAAGAATTCAACTTGCTAAAAGTGACATTTATTTTCTTCTGACTTACTGTGGCCCACATGATGTTATTCTAACTGACCTATTTAGAAACATTTAAGAGTAATATAACAAGCAGTTGGTGGAGGATTGGCAATTTTCTTAAGCTGGTTCATGCGTCACTCTGCTTTTGTTTGTCCAGCTGCCAGTATAAATTATGATCTGTTGAAGTGGATCTTGCTTGGCACTCTCTGAGGTTGGCCCGAACATTTGGATAGTCACATGTATCTCTTTCTGAACAAGTGCATCATTCAATGGACTAATGTAGCTCAGATGAAGTACAGATATGCTGTAAGCATGGGGGCAGTCACCATTGGTGGGAAAATGAAGCAAGAACAAAGACCAAAGGACATTTGCGTCTGTCTAGTTCTAAGTATGACTCAGTGTGCTGGGACAGTGTGACACCAAGACCTCACGTCTAGCCATCAGGGGTTTCACAGATGTTCTAACCAAATCTCTTCATTGCCTATTACTGCCTATTGACCTTACCAGTTCCTGCTTACTCCCTCCCTTTCAGTTCCCTCCCTTTCCTTTCCAATCTTACTCTTCCTCAGGACTTGGCATATGCTCCTGTGGCCGTTAGTGTGAACACCTCACACTGAAGCTGACGTGGAACCGTCGTGGGAGGCTGTGTCCATTAATTATAGATAGTCATTTCCTTTTGACCTTTATCGCTTTCATTACACTATTTTATTAATACTTTTCAAAAATATATCTCTTTATTGTATTTATGATTATTGTCTCAACCATGTACATTAAAATTTAGAAAACAATAGAATGGAATTTTTTCCTTCATCAAAAATATGGAACATTCTCCTACTTCTCCTTGTCCTCCCCTTTTCCCACTCCTGTAATTTCTTCCATCTAATCAGGGATTCTGGGTACAGGAAGAATTGCCCTAAATGTGCCATGGAATGCATATGTGTGTGTATGTCTGTGTGTGTGTGTATGGGGGGGGGACAGGTAACAATGTATTAAATACCTTCTCTAGTTACTTCTAATTCTCACAGCAACCTTGTGAGATAGATGACTATCCCTCTTTCAAAGAGATAAAAAAAAAATTCAAGATTTTGCCCCAGGGCTAGGAGGAGCCAGGATGCACACTCAAATGTGGCTGTGTTTGCAAAAGGTATGCTTTCAACTGCTTTGTGATATCACAGCTCACTTTTCTCAAAATGCAGAGAGAAAATGTGGTAGATGTAAAACTGGTATTTGGACAAGCTTGAGGTATTTTAGAACTAGGAAGAGAGAAGGAAGACTCACTGCACATCTTAAGGTTTATTTGCCACCATCTTCTGGAAATGAAATACATAATTTTTTATGTTACAGGATTTTTTAGCTTTTGGGGACCACTTGTTATCTTCAGATTCTTGAAAAGTTGGCCTGAAGATGTGATCTTTGGCCAAGCAATAAACCTCGGCAGAGTTAAGAGATTACAGTGCTGACGTCATCCTGAAGAGGGAGTATGTACACATCAAAAAAAATTGCTTAAGGGACAGCTGAAAATTATAAGAAAAGTGGGTGACGTGGAATGACTTTCCCACCACAGTGCTGGGAACCTATTCTTTTTGCTTTAGTTAGCGTTAGTCAGAGATAGATATTGCACACAGTGGTTTGTGCAGAACATTTTGACTTCAAATATTAAATGAGCAATCACATAATAGAAAAAATATGTAGCTTTCATTTAAGTTTTGAAAAGCTAATGTTAATCACAATTGAATCCTTTTAATGTAGTTTTATTCTTATAGAATAATTATTACTTCTCACTAAGGATGTTTTCTTTACCCACGGATATCTAAATAACTATCAGTAGCTATTTATTGTATTCATACTATGTATAAATAATGTTTCTGGTAACTGTGGGGCTATAGAGGACTACAGTCTCAGTCAACATAGAAGGATGATTGTGTGGCAGTCGGAAGATTAACTCACATAAAACAAGGAAGAACTAATAAAGTCTTTAGTCAAATACAGACAAAATAATACAAGTTGTAGGACAATTCAGAGAAGTGAGATTAATATTGGTTTGTACATCCTCATCATGTCCCTCCAAGTATTTGAAACAAAGGAAGTAGTTTATAATGCTGGAGAGAAGAGTTGCAGAGCTGAGGAGTGAGTGAGCTGATGCAGTTGGGAGGCTTCCTGAGCAAAGTCAGAGACGAGGCTGAGCCTTAGACATCATCTCACATTGAGGCAAGTGGCCTGACCAGCCTGGTATTAGTAAGAAGAGGAACAGATGATACTACAGAGAAAGAAGAACTTATGTTCATGGAGTAAGAATCTTGAAACTTTATGTAGAGGAATAATTAGATATAAGAGTGTTTAGGAAATTGTGATAACGAAGAGTTGGTTATATAGGTATTGGGAAAAACTGACATCAAGTTGTTCATTAAGCATTTATTTGAGCATGCCATATCATCATAAATGTCTAAGATGGGGTGATTAAAGAAGGAAATAGATAAATGGGTAATGGCTATTTCACATGGAAACTAGAAGGTTTTGGTTACATTACATACTAAGAATGACTAGGGGAACAACAGTAACACCAAGAGTAAACACAGATATTGAAATAAAATATTTTGTTCCATATATATGTATAATAACTGGTCTATTCTGATAATTTTGAATTTTATTTTACTTATTAAAAGACAACATGGAATATGAAGTTGGGAGTGATAGGCAGTCTGAAGATAGCCTTCTTAGAGAAGTGCTAATGAAATAGAAAGAGCTTGATGACTGAAACTTAAGGCATGCTAAAGCTACAAGGTAAAAGGGGGGGCAATTAAAGTATTGGGAAAAATATTCAAACACTATTCTGAAATAATGCATACATATTTGACACAGAGAAAAGTAAAGAAAAATAATGAAAATGCTGAATGGGCAAAGGATGGTTGTAGAAATGACACACACTCACTTCCACAACTATCCTTTCCAGAATGTGGGAAGTCAAGGATACAAGTTTGAAGTTTTGTTTTTAAGAAAAGAAATCATTCCAAGAATAGGAAGAATTGGGAAACTAAATCAGAGAATTGGTATATAGGCACACAAAAATGTCGATATAGAAATGAAGGCAAATTCAACCATTCAGCACCAGACCCTACTGTCTAGTGAAGAAAAAAAAGTTAAAAAAAATTTGACTAGTGGCTATGATTATTTAACTACAGTATTCTTCTGAACGAATCATTCTTAAAGTTCTCAGACCAGCTGTATGATCAACACTTCAGAGGTAGATAAGCAAATTATTGGGTTCACTCCATTTTTACTGAATCAGAATCTGTGCACCATTAGTCTATTAATGAGCCCTCTGGACAGTTCTAATAAGTGCTAAAGATTGAGAACTTCTACATGAGAGAATTGGGCAGGTGAGGCCAGTTTTAAGCTAAGGGTGAGGTACGGATAGGAAAGTCCTTGGAGTCCAATTATAAATGGCTTTCTAGGTGAATACAGGCAGACTCCATATAGGAAATCAGTGCACCGATAGGAAAATATGATAGAAAGTTGCTTTTAAGTATTATTTTAATGTTGGCCTTTTGTACACATTTGCCTTGCACTTGTTGCCTATTTCATCAGGGACTCCAAGGATAAGCATCCCCATTGGTGAAGAGGTAATGGCTGATATCTCAATAGATAACAGGAATATTAAGTAGCAAACACCATCTTGAAATTTCCTTGAAACACACATTATAATCAGCTACTCTATATCCACAGAACACCTGCCTAACATGATAGCATCTTCGAAACAGTCAAAGGCTTTATTTTCTAACATGTTATATTACATAGTTTATAATATTGTATTTAAGTTTGTTAATATAATCCTTTAGTGCCTATAAGGCAAGGTAAAATATAATGTGTACGATTGCCTTGATAAATTTAGTGTGTAGCTCTGGCCTCAGAATCAGCCCTCAAGGCATTCAGATCTGGCTGAAGAGCCCATGAGAGTATAGCAGGCATGGAAAGCCAAGATATCATGGAAAAAAAAAAAAGACCTAAATGAATGATCTCTGTGAGTGAGATCCCAGTGGAAAGAACGGGGCCATCAAAGAAGGAGGTACCCTTCTCCGAAGGGAGGAGAGAACTTCCACTTTGACTATGACCCTATCGGAATAAGATCAAAGTCAGCGAACTCTAAAGGCTTCCATAGCCCTGGCAACTCATGACTAGAGCCTAGGGAGATTACTGACGCCATGAACAGGAGTGTCAAATTGTTAAGTCAGCAACAGGAGTCACTGTGTACTTACACCCCATGTGGGATCTGTCCCTAATGTGTCGTCTAAAGCCAAGTGATGCTATGACTGGTACTGAAACAGTATTTTTATACTTTGCGTTTCTGTGTGGGCGCAGACTGATGAGGTCTTTGCTAATTATATACTGAAGTGATCTTCTGTATATAAAGAGAATTGGAAATGAAAAAAAAAAAAACAACCTGGTGTTAAAATGGAAATGGCATAGAAAATTAATTAATTTGAAAAAAAAAATTATGTAGGATCTCTGTCTTTAATGTGCTGTACATTGCTATTTAATGCTATAATTAGTAATCCAATGGTAGTTTTTTCACTTTATGTTGCTATATGGGCAAAATGTTGAAATCTTTACCTAATATATACTAAACTGATCTTCTGTATACAAAGAGAATTGAAAATGAATCTTTACATGAATGGTAGGGGAAAGGGAGCGGGAAAGGGGAGGGTTGCGGGCGGGAGGGAAGTTATGGGAGGGGGGAAGCCATTGTAACCCATAAGCTATACTTTGGAAATTTATATTCATTAAATAAAAGTTTAATAAAAAAAATTTAGTGTGTAGGATCACCTTGATTTTCTTCCTTTTACTGTCTCCTTTGATTCTCTAAAGACTGTTCTCTGACCTATATATTTTTCTCTATATCACCACTTCCTCAAATGTCTAGTACTCTTTCAAAGATTGTATTAGCTTCTCTACTATCTATACTTAGTTCTAGTCTTTTAAAAATATTTTTGACAGTTGAGTGCTCTTTATAATAATAGCCTAAGAAATCTCATAGGAATCTGTATGTGTTTACATCTAAATGTGCACTTTTATCTAACTATCTAGCTAACAACAATAACTAGGGCCTTAAATGAGAGAATGGGGCTGGCACTGCGGGGTAGTAATAAAGCAGCTGCCCATGATGCTGGGATCCCATATAGGTGCTGATTCAAGACGTGGCTGCTCCAACTGCTCCAATTTCCATCAGCCCCCTGCTAATGCACCTGGTAATGTAGTAGAAGACAGACCAAGTACTTGGGCCTCTGCAACTGTGTGGGAGACCCAGAAAAAGCTCCTGGCTCCTGGTTTTGGATCAACTCAGCTTCAGCTGTTGCTGTCTTTTGGAGAGTGAACCAGCAGAAGGAGTATCTCTCTCTGTCTCCCCACCACCACCACCACCCACATAACTACCTTTCAAATAAATAAATAAACCTTTAAAAAGAGAGAGAGAGTGGGACTGCACATTCTAGTCTTGTTTTCTGAGGGTGATCCTGTGCCTGGCTTAGAGACTGCCTGCCTAGCCCATGCAGAATGTTAAGAGGGCATGGCACACCATGCCTCCCAGGAAAGACCCTGGTCAGCGGCTCAGGCACACTGAGAGCCACACATGACCTGACTGCTGGTAGGTGGCAGGAACCCCAGGCAAACCCCCACCCCCACCCCCCACCCCGCTTCCTGTTGCTGGGCCTTGTGATTGTCAACTAGGTAAACAGCTCCCGGATGTGGCGCAGACCCATGAAGGCTACTTAGGCTACATGACCTTCAAGCTGATTGGGGAAGCATAGAGGCGCCAGTATCTGCTTTATCATACGGAATTAGTGTTGCTACCCTGAACTAGCTAGTCTTCTTTGCTTGCCTTTTAAAAGCAGGAACCTCATTGTTAATAAACGGACATGGTCACCGAAACTTGTCTCAGGTGGTTCTTGTCAAAGAACGCCGCCACCCCACTATCCCGACAGCGTGGGCCTCGCAGGACAAGCCCACAGTCTTCTTCCCCTAGATTTACTTCTATTTCTCCCTACCATCTATGAGACTTAAATTTTATACCTGCTTCTTTGAATGACATAAAAAGATGTACTAACATACTTATTCAAATTAAATAATTCTCTGGTGTTAACAGGTTTTTGGACAAAAACTGATCTGCAATATAGTCTATGTCCTCCTCTCATCTGTCCCAGAGTAATAAATTCTGACAATTACCCAATTCCCAGTTCAATGTCTCCAACTCTACAACTCGATGTTTCCAGTTTGGATATCATTTCAAATTCAACATGTGCAAATTAACATTCTCATTTTATTCATCAAATGGGATTTTCTTTCTAAATTCCTGGTCAAAAATATTTTTTCTAAGCCTCTAAGTTTAGACTTTTTAAACATTTAAACCATATTATCGACCTATATCTTTGAGTCCCAGATTCCCTGGCTAGATCTAGTCACTATGCCTCATGACAATGGCATACATCATTTTTGTATTGTGCTTAATATCTAACTGTTTAGACGTATCCATCAAATTTCTGCTCAGCATCCATCACATTCAGTTTAATTTTCATTTCTTGAAAAGAAATCCCCAATTAACTTAATATTTCCAAAGTTCCTTCCGTGTTAAATTTCCAGATGTTTTTATTGCACTATTTTATACATAAATATATCTAGTTATAAATTCTCTTCTATAGTTTAAAAATGTTCTACAAAACTTTTACATAGCAGTAGAGAGACACCACAAGAGAGTGCATGAGAGAGCTACCATTTCCTCTTTTGCTCCTCCAATGCCTGCCATGGCCAGGACTGGGCTGGGACCAGGACAGGGCCAAAGCCAGGAGTGAGGAATGCAACCCAGGACTCCCATATGAGTGGCAGAATCACTGCTGCCTCCAAAGGCCTGCATTAGCAGGAAGCTGGTGTCAGGAGCCAGAGCCAAAATCAATTCCAGGTCCTGCCATGTAGGAGGTGGGTATCTGATCTGCTAGACTAAACACCTACTCCCATCTCTATAATTCTGATAGTTCATTTTAAATGTCATAATCCCACAACTAATATATAAGACTCTTAAGAGTATAAGCTAGAGGATTTTATTATTATTACCCTTGGTGTTATCTTTAGTATACCCATCTCCATAATTTTGATAGTTCATTTTAAATGTCATAATCTCGGGCCGGCGCCATGGCTCACTAAGCTAATTCTCCACCTGTGGCGCCGGCACACTGGGTTCTAGTCTGGGTCGAGGCACCAGATTCTGTTCCGGTTGCTCCTCTTCCAGGCCAGCTCTCTGCTGAGGTCCGGGAAGGCAGTGGAGGATGTCCCAAGCCCTTGGGCCCTGCACCCGCATGGGAGACCAGGAGAGGCACCTGGCTCCTGGCTTTGGATCAGCACAGTGCACCGGCCGCAGCGCGCCAGCCGCAGCAGGCATTGGGGGGGGGGGGGGGGTGAACCAACAGAAAAGGAAGACCTTTCTCTCTGTCTCTCTCTCTCACTGTCCACTCTGCCTGTCAAAAAAAAAGTCATAATCTCACAACTAATATATAAGACCCTTAAAAGTACAGGCTGAAGGAATTTTATTATTATGACCACTGGTGTTATATTTAGTATACATAGAAGATTAAAAATTAAGTAAATCTAATACTTGTTTGATAATTGACTACTTATATAAAACTCATTTTGTTTTAAATTAGTAGTATATTATAGAACTAACAGAGATCATTGCCCTCAGACAGAGGTTTTTTTAACCCAACTCAAGCATTCTTAGCTTTGAGAACTTGAGTAAATTATAAAACTTCCCAAATGTTAATTTTCTTAGTAGGAAAATAGGGAAAGACAGAATTTTTCACAAATTTTATGCATTGTTGTGAGGATAAAATTGTATTTTTAATAATTTCTATCATAGGAAGTCTCGATATGCTATTGTAACTACTATTTTCATCATTATTTGCTATCATTATTGAATACTGGGTAACATAAAAAATAAAAACAGTAAAGAAAAGGCACTAATTTAAAATCATGGCCAGGAAAAACACAGTGGACCAGGGACACAAAACTGGAAGGATACATAGATACACAATCCTAAAGTCAACACCAGATGCTAAAACTAGCTATCAAGATTCTGTTAACCAAGGCAGGAAGGGAAACACAATCAACTACAAAGTTTGCAATGGCCATAAAGGAAAAATACACAGTTTCATCAGAGAAACGAATCTTCCTATAGAAAATTAACATTATATTTTTTCTAGTGGAAACATCAAATGATGAGGTCGACAACAACCTTAACATTGGAATTCATGAGTTAACACCCTTCCTCTTTCAGAGAACACTTATATACCTTAGTTAAAGCATCAATGCACAAATCACCAAAAGCAATATTGTAGCACACTGGAAGAAATAAGTTCTAAAAGTGGGATGGGCTGGTGTGGTGGTGTGGTGAGTTAAGCTTCTGCTTCCTGGTGACAGGATGCTGGATCCCACACGAGCTCCAACTCAAGTCCCAGCTGCTCCACTTTTGATCCAGCTCCCTGTTAATGTACCTGGGAAATGCAGATGAAGATGGCCCAAATACCTGAGCACTAGCCAGCCTCATGGGAGACCCAGAGGAGTTCTAGGCTCCTGGATTCAGCCTGGCCAGCCCTGGCTTTTGTGGGTATCTGAGAAGTAAACCAGCAGATGGGAGTTCCCTCTTTCTCTCTCCTCACCTTCCCCTGTAACTCTGCCTTTGATATAAATAAAATAAATCTCTAAAAAAGTAGGATCCTTGTGGCCGGCACTGTGGCATAATGGGTAAAACTGCCACCTGCAATGTTGGCATCCCAAATGGTCACCAGTTTGAGTCCTGACTGCCCCACTTCCTCTCCAGCTCCCTGCTAATACACCTGGGAAAGCAGTGGAGAACGGCCCAAGTCCTTGGGCTCCTGCACCTACAGGGGAGACCCAGTGGGTCTCATGGTTCATGGCTTCAGATCAGCCCAGCTCTGGCCACTGTAGTCATTTGGGGAGTGTGCCAGTGGATGGAAGATCTCTCTGTTCTTTCCCCATCTCTCTCTTTCTCTAACTCTGCCTTTCAAATAAATAAATAAATCTTAAAAAAATAAGTGGGATCTTCTGTTGAATTGGCTTAATCCAGACATAACTCCAGATAATCTAAATAGTTCCTCCACCAATCATACATAAACATCTATACATGTTTGAAAGTTTACATATCACAACACAAGATTGTTCTAAAAATGCTTTAGTTCCTTTCTCCTCCCTAATCTTCCTCATAGCCCTTACACTGGTGAGGGCTCATTTGCTAAGGGTGAATCTTGAGCTCTTACAGGTCAATTCAATTTCTTTTGGGTAAATGCTCTGTCATTCAGGGTTTGCCCTCCATTTTCCTATCCAAGATGACATTAGTGCATAGAGGAAATCTGACATGAGAATAGAGCTTTTCAATTTGTCTATCTTTATGTTCCATGGATGCTAATTTTGTTAAGCAGAAAATCCCCCTGTTTTTCTGGTAGTGGAATGTTATGTTACTATCTCCTCTTGAAGTTGTAATGAATGCAACTCAAGTCTATATTCTTGGAATGCTCGGAATCATGGCCTTTCCATGTTGATTTGCCTCAGCGCAGCTCTCATTGGCAGAGCAGATACTCTGAACTGTAGTCAGGTTGGACGCCCCTGCTCATGGCTTTGGACTCCTCAACTTCTCCTGCAAGCTTCTGATGAGATGAACTCATTCTTCATTGATTTTCCTCCTGTCTCCCAACCTGCTACACCACTCCAGCATGCTGAAGAGTTTTTTTCATGACTGTGAATGTAAGGAGATTTGGCAAGTCCTCATACCTGCTCTTCTTTCTGCTCAAACATGGCGCAATGTCAATGCCACTGCTCCATTCAGGTGTGAGAATTACATATTGGTTTAAGGTACCCTGAAATGTATTCTAAAACTCAAATCAGAAGCAAGTCAAACCCATCTGCTTTTGGATTTCTTCTTTTCTTTCCATCATTTGTATCCCAGGATTGCAAGCTGGAATGGTGAGTTATGGTTGCAATTGAGTTATTTTTTTCTTATGTTTTCTCTTCTATGCTAGAACATACAACTGTCTAGAAGAGATTTCTCTTCTGGGATGGCCTTCTCATTTTTTTAAAGATTGATTTATTTATTTGATAGGCATAATTACAGAGAGAGAGAGAGAGAGATCTTCAATGGCTGGAGCTGAGTTGATTCAAAGCTAGGAGCCAGGAGCTTCCATTGGATCTCCTACATCGGTGCAGGGGCCTAAGCACTTGGGCCATCTTCCATTGCTTTCCCAGATCATAGCAGAGAGCTGGACTGGAACAGGAGCAGCCGGGACCCGAACCAGCACCTCTATGGGGTGCTGGCACTGCAGGTGACAGCTTTACCTGCTATGCCACAATTCTGGTCCCTTCTCATTCTTTTTTTCAAGATTTATTTTATTTATATGAAAGTCAGAGTTACAGAGAGAGAGGGTGAGACAGATTTTTTTTATCTACTATCCAGAGGGCTAGCTGCAAAGGCTGGGGTTGAGCAAAGCTGAACATAAGAGCATGTAATTCCATTCAGGTCTCCCACATGGGTGGTGGGGGGCCAAGCACTTGGGCCGTCATTTGTTGCATCCCCAGTTGCATCCCTCACAGCAGCACTCATATGGGATGTTGGAGTTTCCAGCAGCAGCTTAACAATGCTAGCCCTGGCCTTCTCATTCTTGAAGTATCATTAACCAGTTCCTTATCTTAGGGCCATAGTAGAAGTGTTGACTTTTCAGAAGCATAATAGGGGTTGGTGCTGTGACATAGCAGGTAAAGCTGCCACCTGCAGTGCCGACATCCCATATGGGTGCCAGTTCAAGTTCCACTTCTGACCCAGCTCTCTGCTATGGCCTGGGAAGCAGTAGAAGATGGCTCAAGTCCTTGGGACCCTGTACCCACGTGGGAGACCCGAAAAAGCTCCTGGCTCCCAGCTTCAGATCTGCCCAGCTCCGGCCCTTGTAGCCATTTGGGGAGTGATCCAACAAATGGAAGACCTCTCTCTCTGTGCCTCTGCTTCTCTGTAACTCTGCCTTTCAAATAATACATAACAAAAAGTATATTAATTCTTCCCATTTATTACTTAAACTATTAATCTATTATGTATAATTTTACTCTTTAATAAATATTGATTATTAGATAGTCTGAGGTAACTACCAAATATGTGTAACAACACATTCGCATGAGAGTCTAATGCTTTTTCCATCACCCTGCACAAGAGCAACTTGATTGCACACCTCTAATCACAGTACTTGTGAATGAGATGATGAACTTTGTGATACATAATCTGCCTGATGGCATGGAGAATCTTAATACCACTATCCCATATGTTCATTTCTAAATTTTTACTGGGCAGCTAATGTGATTTTCCCACAAAGTTTCTCCAGACTTTCTTTATAGTGAAAGGTCTAGGGAGAATTGATGACTCTGGCCAGAGCGCAGATGCCATTTGGAAAGCCCAAGTTTATTCTGGATGTTTTCCCATGTCTTGGATTAGAAAAAGGGCATACTGATAAAGCATTTGTTTATTTATCAACTTTAACAACATCTTTTGAATACCTACTATAGGCAATGTCTGGAATGATGCCATGAATATGTGCTTTAAAATCTATCAGTCTAATTTATTGTTGCATAGCAACCTATTGGATTTTACTTCAAGATCTTTTTAAAGGCAGAGTTACAGAGAGAAAGAGAGGGACTGAGAGAGAGAGAGAGAGCAAAAGAGAAGAGAGAGAGAGAGCAAGAGAGAGAGAGGGAAGGAAGGAGGGAGGGCAGGAGGGGGAGAGAGAGAGATCTTCCATCTTCTAGTTCACTGCCCAAATGGCCACAATGGCAAGAACTCAGCCGACCTGAAGTCAGGAGCTATGAGTTACTTCTAGGTCTCCCACGTGGGTGAAGGGACCCAAGGACTTGGGCCATCTTCTACTGCTTTTGCAGGAGCCTTAGCAGAGATCTGGGATGGAATTGGAGCAGCTGGGACTTGAACTAGTGCCCATATGGGATGTTGATACTGCAGGCAGAGGCTTAATCTTCTATGTCACAGTGCATACCCCTGAATTTCATTTTTTCATATAAGTATTTTAATTTTAATTTTTAACTGGTACATTAAAATGTACATATATTATGGTACCGTATGATATTTACTAATGTCCAATCTGGTTAAACATATCTACTCCTCCAAACACTTCTCACTTCTTCATGGTGAAAACATTTAAAATCCTTTATTATTTATTTATTTACTCATTTATTTGAAAGAGTTACAGAGAGAGAGAAAAAGAGAATCTCCCATCTACTGGTTCACTCCCTAGATGGTTGCAATGGCTAGGGCTGAGCCAGCCTGAAGCCAGCAGCCTCATTTGGGTCTTCCACTTGGATGCAAGGGACCAAACACTTGGGCAATTTGCTGCTGCTTTTCCCAGGCCATTAGGCTCCCAAAATCCTTTAACATTTTCTTTAAGAAAAATGCATAATACATTGTCATTATCTACAATTACTCTACTGTGCAGAATACCAGAACTTCTTTGTCTTATCTAACTATAACTTAGTGCCCATTAATCAATCTTTCCCCTTATCTCTCTCTACTCTACTGCTTTGTCTGTGTAAACCACAATTCCACTCTAAACTTATTTGAAGTCAGCCTTTGTAGATTTCACATATGAAACCATACAGTTACCTCTTTTTCTGTTATTGGCTAATGTCATTCAACAGAATGACCTCCAGTTTCATCCATGTTGCAGCAAATGATAAAATCCTATTCTTAATGACTGAATGGTATTGTTCATCGTGTTTGTACTTCATTTTCTTCATCCACTCATCAACTGATGGACATGATTCTCTTTTTTTTTTAATAATTGTTTTACTTGAAAGGCAGAATTACACTGGGAGTGAGGGAGGAGGAAGGCAGAGAAAGGGGGAGAAAGAATCAAGATCATCCATCTACTGGTTCACTCTCCAAATGGCTGTAACAGCTAGGGCTAGGATAGGTAAAAGCCAGGAGCCTGGAACTGCAGACTGGTCTCCCTCATGGGTGGCAGAGCCCCAAAAGTCTTGGGCCATCTTCTGCTGTTCTCCCAGGCACACCAGCATCCTTGCATCATCTGCTGATGATTTGGAAGTAGAGCACCCAGGACTTGGACCGGAACTCATGTGGGATGCCGGCATCACAGGCAGCCCACTTTGCCACAACACCAGCACCGGTTGTTTCCATTTCTTTGCTATTGTTAATAGTGCTGCAATGAACATGGGAGTAGAGGTGTCTCTTTGACATCTCCTTTGTATATATACTCTAGTGGAATTGCCAAATAACATGGAAGCTCTAGTTTTAATTTTCTGAGGAGCCTTCCACAATGACTGCACTAATTTACATTTCCAACGACAGTGTGCAAGGGTTCCCTTTTCTCCATATTCTATCACCAGAACTTGGTATATTTTTGTCTTTTTCTAACAACCACCCTAACTAGAGTTAGGTAGCATCATGTGATTTTGATTTGTATTTCCCTCATGATCAGTGATACTGACCTTATTTAATGTACCTGTTGGCTATTTGTCGGTCTTCCTTTGAAAAACATTCACTTATTTGTATTGCTCACTTGGGGATTTATTTTTATATATTCTTCTTTTTAAAGATTTATTTATTTATTTGAAAGGCAGAGAGAGGCAGAAACAAGGAGAGAGGGTGGTCTTCCATCTGCTGGTTCACTCTCCAAATGGCCGCCAACAGCCGGAGCTGAGCCCATCCAAAGCCAGGAGCCAGGGGCTTCTTCTAGGTCTCCCATGCAAGTGCAGGGGCCCAAGGACTTGGGCCATCCTCCACTGCTTTCCCAGGCCACAACAGAGAGCTAGATAAGAAGTGGAGCAGCCAGGACTTGAACCTGTACCCATATGGGATGTGGGCACTGCAGGCAGCAGTTTTACCCACTTCGCCACAGTGCCGGCCCCTTGATATATTGAAAAATAAATATCCTAACTTTGGGTTGCTATTTTTTGTTCTTTTCTTGCTTTGACTTTATTCTAAATATAGGCTAGAGTAGAACTTTTTGGCTTATCACCTCTGTAAGGGAACCATTTGATTTCTGATGGTCCAAGCATCCACATCTTTTCCCCTCCACCACATAACCAGCAACTGTACTCCAATTACAACTATCTGTTGTTAATTTGTTTTTGTTTCCTGCATGTGTTTCACTAGTTACAACTAATACTTAAAACCAGAGTTTTCCACTATAATTATACCTCGTATATACTTACTATGACTGTGATTTTGCACACTATCTGGAACCAGATTATTGTAAATATGATCATACAGTCTTTCAGATCCAATAAAGCTTAATAAATTTGCAATCCTCCCAGTGGAGAACACCACCTCTCTCCAGTGATTTTGCTGTTATAAACACAAATGCAATAGCCTTGAAGAGCTCCTACATAGCTGTCCTTCTTCAGGGCTGGCAAAATCCACAGATTGATGAAATCTAGTTTGGGGATCCTAGTGTCTCCAGCAGACACATTAGATTTTCTTAAGAGCCTTGAGTTTATCACCCAAAATTTCTGAAATAATTCTAATGAGCAAGAGAAAAACCTTCACTTATTCCAAGGTTTGATTATAAAACTGAATTATTAAGGCTATTCCCTGTATATCCAGGGATATACAAGATATATTCTAGCAACTGTTACATATAAATTAATCCAGGATCTCATTTCTTCTGTTGTACTACAAGAGAAAGGTAGAACTTCAAATTCATTTAGGATTAGTATGGTAGGCAAGACACATTTAAAACACAGAAGGTTTAACCTAGGAGTAAGGTTTCTAAATCATTATGGTTAAAGGCTTTAGTCAACTAGAAACATAACATAACTAAATGCAATGAGATGCTAGGCAAATTCTTTTTTTTTTTTAAAGATTTATTTATTTATTTGAGTGTCAGAGTTACACAGAGAGAGAAAGAGAGCCAGAGAGAGAGAGAGGTCTTCCATCTGCTGGTTCACTCCCCAGAGGGCCACAAAGGCTGGAGCTGCGCCAATCCAAAGCCAGGAGCCAGGAGCCAGGAGCCAGGAGCTTCTTACAGTTCTCTCACATGGGTACAGGGGCCCAAGGACTTGGGTCATCTTCTACTGCTGTCCCAGGCCATAGCAGAGAGCTTGTTCGGAAATGGAGCAGCCGGGATTCGAACCAGTGCCCATATGAGATGCTGGCACTGCAGGCGGTGGCTTTACCTGCTACATCACAGCACTGGCCTCAAGGCAAATTCAAATGTGGCTTCAAATTTATCTGTATCTGCAGTTCTGTTATCTATTTGCTCAGTACACATTTTAATCTATTCTGTTTAACTAAGTAATTTTATAGTTAATTAATTTTTATTTTAATTAAGTTGAAAATTTTTATAACTAAGTTAAATAGTTACACAGAAGTAAAATTTAAAAAATACAGAAATTCTATGTAGCTCACTTTCACATACATTTCGGCTTCTAAAAGCAAATACTTTCACTTCTTTTAATATTTCATTCTTGGTAGATAGCTCCATATTTCCAAGTAATACACACTTATCTCCTGATTTTTTTAAATAATTATGGTAAATTGTATTCAAGATGAAAATCATTATTTCTCAATAACTGGTTCATGGTCTTGTGTAGTCCTTTTCTACATTTACAAAGGTCTGAGTGACTTATGCAACTAATGGGATGTTGTGGGAAATGGTGGTGTGTGAGTTCCACAATTAGGCCATACAACACATTGTATCTTCCTGTGTATCTAGCTCTCCCTTGGATCATCCACTCTAGGGGAAGCCAGCTTCAATGATGTGAGGTCCACATGGTGAGACTTCCTGCAAACTGATCCAATTTGCAAGCCATAGAAATGAGCTACGTTAGGAAAAATAATTCTCCGAGGGCCAACTCTGCAGTGTAGCGGGTAGAGCCATTGCCTGCAGTGCTGGCATCCCATATGGGCGTCCGTTCGCGTCTCAGCTGCTCCTCTTCTGATCCAGCTCTCTGCTATCACCTGGGAAACCAGTAGAAGACGGCCCAAGTCCTTGGGCCCCTGTACCCACGTAGGAGACCCAGAAGAAGATCCTGGTTCCTGGCTTCAGATCAGCCCAGCTTGGGCGGTTGAGGCCAAGTGGGCAGTGAACCAGCGGATGGAAGGCCTTTCTCTCTCTCTCTGCCTCTCTGTAACTCTGCCTTTCAAATAAATAAATAAATCTTTAAAAAAAAAAAAGATAATTCTCCAGCTTCACTTAAGCCCAGTTGACATCCTGACTGCAATTTTAAGAAAGATCCAGAAGAACAAGTATCAGATAAGCTGTTGCCAAGTCCTGCCACACAGAAATCATATGAGGTAAGCGTATATTATTTATACTCTAAGTATGGGGAAATTTGATAGATGGTAGTTGATAATTTATCCATTTCCTGCAGTAGAAGTTGAGTATTTAGATCTCTTTCAAGTCCAACTTCTTTCCCAGTAAATTTACACATTCACACTTAATTTTTCTTCATCTTTCCAACAGAATAATTTCAAATCCTTGGGTTATGGCACTGTTGATTGTATATATATATATATATATATATATATAATTTAATAATGGAGTCAAGTAGTATCTTGTGATTTCTATTCTCCCACAATGTTTTATAAATATGATCCAAGTATGTATTAAAATATCATGAAATCTATCAATTTCACTGTTTTCCCTTGGTAACACTCCATCTTGGAACTCTTTGTGCTCTGTTCTGATCTAGACAGGCTGTTTTTTTCCTACTATAATAAAGTTTTTGCAATGAGTATTCCCTTCACCATCATCATATGGAATTCACCTTGTTTTCATTCTCTGATTGTACTTATTTAATTACATACCTACCTCTTTCTTGATTGAATACTTTGCTTTATTGTAGAAGATTCTTCAATAGGTTTCAAAAGAAAAAAAATGCATTAATGGTAGCTTTTTGAAGGCCTGTTTGAATGCAAAAACAATTTTATTCTAACATATTAAATATTCTCTTGAACATATATCCTTTATAATTTTGCAGAATAAGTTGTATATTTCAGAATCATGCTGCTTCAGCGCCTTAAGAGGCCACTGTTAAGCCACATTTTTCAGAACTATTTTCGATGTGAAATCTCAAGTTCTTCCACATTTAGAATTGTTCATTTTCTATGCTTTCCCTATGTAGAAAGTATAAAAATTGGTTTATATCATTTTATTTTTCTTGAGAAAATATGCACATAAATTTTGGAGCAATTACACAAAGGTTATTTGATATTTCTACCTAGCTTTTGCATGAAAGATTAAAAAATAAAACAATGAGTTAAAATAGATTTCACAATACTAGACAAAATAATATAAATGATAACATCACACATTTTCTGATCACATTAAATTAAACATTACAAATTGAACTGCCTTTGACATAACAGACATCAAAACTCTACCATTTTTGCAGTATTCACCTTTTGTTAAACTATTTCTTGCATCTAGTCTCGATTTATCTGTGATTTCTAATGGCTAGACTGGTGAAAAATTTTCCTTTGCAAAGCTCACATAACCATCTGTAAATGTGTATAACTCTAGAATGCTGATAGTTATAATTAATTAAGAAAGTAATTTGAAAAAGAGAAGTTAATATATATCTATGCAATGTGATTAAACTCTTTTAATAAAACATGTGCAATTATCTGCAATAACTAAATTGTAAGAGGCCAGAAGGCTGCCATCTACTCAATGAACAAACATGCATGAGCTTGATTTAGTGAAGTTAGCATGAAAAAAATAGACTGGTTAAGTAAGTATAGTTAAAGCATAAGGTATGGGAGTAGAGAAATAAAAATGGATGGTTATAGTAAATTAGGCTTAAAATTGATTTATATTTTGAAGGTCCTTGAACTATAAAGCCAATGAGATAGTCACTAGTATCATATGTACAGGAGTGAATTGATCTTGTTGTTTTGATAGCAAAGAGTTTTATTCAGGACTCACCAGAGAGACAGAAACAGTAGGAGGGGAGAGTTATTAGGAGAATCGGCTCATTTCATTCTAGAGTCTGAGAAGTCCCATGGTAAGCTGTCTACAAGCTGGAGAACAAGGGGGGGTTGATAGTATGCATCAGTTCAAGTCCATCAGTCCCAGAATTAAGGAAATTAATGGTGTAACTCAGTCTGAGACCGAAGGCCCTAGAGTTCTCCAGGGGCAAGTGAGGTTGGAAGCTTGTGTGAGTCCATGAATCCAGGAATCAAACGCTGGAGAACCTGGAGTTCTGATGCCCAAGGGCAAGAGAAGAAGGGACTGGCCCTAGGAAAGAAGAAATTGCCTCTTCTTCCACCTTTTTGTTCCATCTGCGCCTCAAGCTGATTGAATCGTACCCACCCACACATGGATAAATCTTTCCCACTCAGTTCACTGAGTCACATGCCAATATTCTCTGGAAACAGCACACCTGGCCCAGCTCAAACATTCTAATCAAATGCCAGACCACAGGGGTTTCTCTTTCAACAGAAGAGGAATGAGCTCAGAGCCTACTGAAGCATTGAAAATAATTAATGCAATGACTGAGAATGCATATGCCCCATCTGCTACCTGGGCATACCTTAATTTACTCAAGTGGGCATCCAAAATCAATAATCACAACAGATAACTGAAGGCAATGTGGTTAATGGACAGGAAGGAAAACATTAGCCAGAAATGTCAGCTAGAAGGCAACTGCACTAATGCTAGAAAAATAAGCTAGAATTAAGATTAAACAGTCATGATATTGATACAAAGAATGAGGAGTGGATTGGTAAGACGTTTCAGAGAAAAAAAAATCCCTACATTTTTCAGAGCTACTGGATGTAGGAAACAAAGCAAGAAAGCATGAGGAACAAAGGATAATTTGAACCTCTGCCCAGGGGATGACAGAGAAAAATACTAGTTTCTGTTTACATGGCATGCCACAGTTTATAAACTCCTCCACACATGCTCCATTCCATTGTTTCAACAGCCTTGTGATAAAGTAATATGTATTAAATAACAGGGTTATACAGAGCCATCTACAAATGCTTGACTACTAGTAAACAGCTTCTCTGCAAGGTGCTTTACACAAGTACTTTTCCGAGTCATCTTTTTTTCTTTTATAAACAGAAGTTAACTTGCGTTCTCATCTTCAAATCTATCGTGTGTGCCTATACTGTCGTTAATTCTCTGCAGGTTACTAGAGAGATGGACTTTTACTGCAGTTTATTTAATGGGAAGGTGTGTAGTGGATTGTGTATCTGTTTCTGAAAACAAAGTGATCGGTATGGCATGTCTCAAAATTTCGTGTGCATATGAATCATCTGGGTATCTGACGAAATGATGATTCTGATTCAGTGGCTCTTGGAAGGCTCCTGAAATTCTGAATTTTTAACAAGCTCTCAGGTGCTGCCAATGCTAGTTCATAAGACAGATTTTGACTAATCACACAAACACTCCCAAAGTACCTTTGTTGAAGCAGGTATGCCATTCTGGGACACTTACAACATTTGTAATTTAAATTTTAAAATAAAAACCATTTTCTCACAGGTTTCAAGGTGCTGCCAAATGTATACGTATTTATTTTCAGTAGTATGACTACATTTCATTTCTGTCTCTGTTGGCAAGCAGGCCCCTAAAGGTTTCAAAACATGTCAATGGTCTTTCTCAAGAAGAGATCTCATAAAGAACTACCTCATTGTTGGTTGTTCATTAATAGTTCTCTTACTGACAAGTTGGATGCATGCCTCTTAATTTTGCAAGTATTTTAAAATTAAAATGACTTCCAATGTATTTCAAATACTTCTTCTGGCAATAACATCTGCCTGGAAGCAGACATCCCAGATCTCCTCCCACAGGTCTTTTCTTTTATGATTCTGTAGCCTTGTGGGTTTCCTTAATAGTCCGAAATTCCACAATATAATCCATGTGTGCTGAAAGACATCTGAAATCATTGACATGCCTCAGGGTCTCAGGATTAAGCAACTATCAGCTCTGGATTTTTGTAATTGGACTCAGTGAGCTGGTCTTCTGTTTAGCCCCATCTCTGAAATTTCTTCTGTTCTCTTTTGCCTTCTTCCTCCCTCCCTCCCTCCCTCCCTCCCTGTTTCTTTGAGGAAATCCATTTATGGTCAGAACAAGTTTCTCAAGAGTCATATTTTTATCCCTATGGAAATCCCCCATGTCAAACTCTAGGAGGTGAACAATGTCTCTTTGTATACATGACAAAGGGATTAATCTTGAATGCAGTAGTTAATTTTTATAAGATTCTAAGAAATAACTGAGCCACTCTGGACAAAGGAAAGTTCCTATGTGCTATTCCAGCATTAGAAGTCCTTTAGCACCCTAAATGCTGAGTGGCTAAATGAAACATGTAGAAGTATAGATTAATCTGTGTTAGTACTAATTTTTCCAGAAGTCCAAAGTACTCAGAGTGGAGATATACAATTTAACCTGCTACTCCATTCAGGAATCCTTAATGTAACATCCATGAGAGTCATTCAAGGTGCCAGGAGTACTTTCCAAAGGGGTGAGACACTCGTTGGACAGCTCCACTTAAAAATCTGCAGCTGTGACCAACCATGTGCTTTCTTAAGGTGCTCTGATGTTTCACACTATACTTATTCACTTGCTATATGTATATGACATGCTCTTGCCTTTTCAAGTTTACAGTGTCAATTAATACCTTGTTTAATGTTCTCACTGTTGCAACTTAAACTCCCCTCAAATGATTTCACTTTAGTAAGGAGCTTAATATTCATAAAAATATAGCCTATTTTTCCTACTTAAGTCTGTGTCTCATCACTGTATCTTAAATGTCAGTGGCATTTCTGGTTTCAAACACCCTACTGCCTCTTAGGAGATTTGATGAAGTCTGTCTCACCATAAAGTATACACCTTTCCCCACCATTGTTGGATGCACCAATGAAGAGTTAAACAGTATGCAGTGGGCCACACATACTGCTGGTGATCCAACTGGGAATATATCCTAGGAAAATTGACTCCCAGTCTGGTGTGCCACATGACCATAATTTTTGATGCATCTAAATTCCCATACTATTTCTTCTGTTGGAACATGCATGAGACAATCCCATTAACAAACTGGACAAGTCAGTATATGTTAAGTAAGTTTCTTAACTGAACAGTGTATATTTTCCAGGATTCCTGTTGCTACTGACTATACATGGCCCAGATTTTGTTAATGAGATCACAATGCATGGCTATTTTGAGGGTCCCTCCACTACAACTTGTTCTAATATTCACATTCTTGGCTCTTGCTTTGCCTAACAGAGATTTGCTCCAAAGGCACCCTCCTAACAAGGCACTTCTGATTGTTGGCAGCTGCTGTTGCTGTTAAATTTTTCATGGCCTCTGTGCTGTGCCCTCCAATATGCTTTCTGAGAGGCTGAGCTATTCTCTGCTTAATATCTAAACTGTAAGCTTCTAAACCTGAAACAGATGTTATCTTGGCTGCTGTCATTTGCCATGAGCTTCTATATTCAGATTTTACAAAAGGCAGGTTAAAAAAAAGCAGATAATTTGCTGAACTCACTCTGTAGAGAAAGAAAAAGAGAAGGGAAGGTGAAATGAGAGAGAAAGAGAGAATAATATATAAATTAGTGGAATAAAGCCACATGAAGACAGAGTGCAACCAGTCAAGCATCTATTATCTTAATATCATATGCTATAGTTTGATGACTACTGATTTGCCAGGCATCTCTCTTCAATCATATTTGTGGCCACCCAGATTAACTTTGTGAGCTGATCTCTTGATTTAATATCAGCTTGCTCTTTTCAGCTCCCATGTCATTTACTGTCTTTAAAAAAAGTACTGCTTGTTACTCAGCCATCTGTGTTTTCAAGAACCCACAGTGTTTTTTTTTTTTTTTTCTTTTCTTCTTTTTGTATGGGAACCAGGAACTAGAAAGCATTAAATGAGAAAAAATGAGCCACTCAGAAAAGGTGAAAGCCCAGAGAAAAAGGGGTTTGTCTTTTATGGTTTGTACTTTGTAAGCTGTGGGTGTGACTCAATTTCCTCACCACCCACATAAAAAGGTTGCCACCCAATCACTGTTTTTTTTTTTTTTTTTTCCTATCCAAAACCCCTCCCCTTTGATTTTGGCTAAGAGAGACCCTTAGAAAGACTGCCCTTTCTGGACGTTGCAAACTGTGACATATAAAAGCTGTCAGCTGCTCCTGTAGCCAGCAGCATTCAAACCTTGCAGACTTTTGCTCTCTGAGAGTTTGTAATAAGACACACTCCTCTTACAAGGGTTTATGCTACAACATAGCAAAGAACTTTAAATTTTTGGAAGAACAGTTTATTCAGTTTGGCATTTTGCAGAGGTAAGCTATTTGGCTCAACAAGTTTATATTGCATGCATTGATTTTAAAGTAGCTCACATATTTTAAAGAACTGAAATTAGTTGACTATAACTTTTTTGTATATGCTCTATCACTTTGGGTACATATATGTATGGGAGACACTAGCAGCACATTCTCTGTTGTTACCTGTGGTGTATTTTTTTTTCCTCTTCACTTTCAAGATGAACTTCAATTCCTAAAAACTTCCCACTGAAAATAAATAATCAGTATTGCATTTTGTAGGTCAGGCAGTTGGGACAAATGGTTTACATTTATTTTAGAGCTAGGATCATGCTGTTTATTTTTTTCTAGCTCTGAAAATTCCCTCTTAGGGGTCTGCCTGGTAACAGCAAAATGAGTAGACTCTACTACAGTCATTTGCTAGGTTTGAGTTCAACCTTTACTTGGGTTTGGAGAAAGTCAAATCAAGCAATGCTTCCCAATGATGACTTTGTAAATTCATTTCCTCTGGCCCTATTTTCTTGAATATATCCTAACTCTACTTTTCTGCTTTAAAGCAAAGTAAACTTGGTGGCCTCTTCTCCAGCCCTCAACATGATAGCAATCTCTGCGGTCAGCAGTGCGCTCCTGTTCTCCCTTCTCTGTGAAGCAAGTACCGTCATCTTACTCAATTCCACTGACTCATCCCCGCCAACCAATAATTTCACTGATATTGAAGCAGCTCTAAAAGCACAGCTAGATTCTGCGGATCTCCCCAAAGCCAGGCGGAAGCGCTACATTTCGCAGAATGACATGATCGCCATTCTTGATTATCATAATCAAGTTCGGGGAAAAGTGTTTCCACCGGCAGCCAACATGGAATATATGGTAAGAGGAAATCTTTCTCTTTGAGTTCTGAGTGAGAAAGCTTTAAATTGTATGTTAGAAGAACCTAAAGGCAATGCGGGTGTTTACATGTCAAGGGAAATGGGCTTTCTACACATTTTAACTTAGGAAGGGTTCTTATTTGCCTAAAAATGTTAAATACTGTTCCATCATAGAATTAAAAAAGAATGATGTGCGTGTGTGTGTGATTCGACATAGAGTTTCTTCTCTGAAATCCATAGTCACTGATGAGTCAAACCCTACATAAGGGACATAAAGAGTGGGGTTGGTGGACTGATGACATTTGAAAAGGGCACTTAAAAAATTTCACATGGAACATTTTCTGTGCTTTCTTTACCTAATAGTCATATTTATCAGCTAAAATGTTTCTTGAAAATATTTCTTAAAATTACAGGTTTTGTGTGCATGATTTATTCTTTGGGTAGATGTCTTTTCCCTTTCTTGGACAAAGCTCTTACTGATGCTAATCTATTTGTATTCTAAAAGAACATGCTGACTTTTTCCTCCCTGTGATTTAGTGCTTTGTCATTCAGATAACAGTGAAGCCAGTGCACTTGTACACTGTTCCAACTTGCTGTGCACACATTCTTTTCTCTCTCTTAAAAATAGACTCTCTATGTTTAAAATCATTTTACTTAGGAAGTAAAAAAACAATTTTAAACCTAAGTTGGCACTGAAAAGAATCTTGTTAAAGTTTATTTTGGGTTTTGAATTTATTCAAGTTTATGATATAAAGCCCAAAGCAGCATGGCACACACCCTATTTACAGCAATGACAACCACCAATGTGGTATTTTCAAACAAGGGAGGGGGAGAGTGGTACCACTAACAGTTTTTAAAGGGTGAACAGAAATTTGGAGTTCCTATTGGATTTCATACAAGTAAAGTTTTCAAGCTTGACTAACTGCAGATGCCAGTATCTCGGAAAAAATTATAATAGTGTAAGAGAGTCATAGTTCATAGAAACACAACTCAGACTCTATGACAATGCATTTTCCTAGGTTTTATTAAAAAAAGAAAAATAATCATAACTGATGTATGAAGATCAACGTGGTCTTATGGTTAATATGGACTCTGGAATACAAACGTGAGGGTTCAGCTCCTAGTGTTGGAATATAAACTGTGTGAACTCATTACCTAGTACTTGCCATATAGGGTTGTTGTGAAGAATGACTGAATTGAGGAGCAATTAGACATGAACCTACAACTAAAAATGTTCAATATACATTTTTTCAAATTTAAATTCTTGTGAAAGGTAACCAGTGAAAATCCATTCAGTATCTAAAAACAGAAATATTTACTTACATAGAGAATAGGTGTTTTAAGTTGATCATAGATATGTAAAAAATAAGAGGAATGAATACATTTTTTAAATTAATATAAATCATGAAAGAAACATTCTATATGAGCTCAAAAAGGCAAAATATCTAGGCTACAGATTTAGGACATACTTTCAGGCAGGAATGACATCACCATGCAGACTAAGGTTATGGCCAAGACTCTTCAGTCAGCTTTGCAGGTGCACTCTTCTGGGTTCCAATCCTACCTCTACTGCTTCCTTTGTATCCTTTCACAAGCTTCTTAAGGTATCTAAAACCCAATTGTCTTATCTGTAACACAGTGATAATGATATACATAATAATCAGTTAATAAACGATGCCATTCACTGTATTAATGATAGTGAGAGCAGATAGATTACCATGGAGTAAAGATATAGGTGGGTATAAAACAGTAGGAAAGATTGCGAAAAGCTATATTTTTCTAAACATACATCCTCCACTTGTCAAAAATTAATTCATAATGCATTTGTAATTACTTCTCTGTGCCAAGGACTTAACTGTTTTCTTAGATGATCTCATTTGATAGCTCACATTCTCTGGGTGAGGTTGAGATTATGATCTTCATTTCACAAGTGAAATCACTTAGACCCAGAGAGGTTAATGAGTAGACCAAAGAGGTATGGATAATGGTATGCCTGGAATTAGAATTTAGGCCTGTCTTATTCGAAAACCCATGCTTGTTTTGGTGAACATCTTTTCATTTATTTGAGCTAATAAGTGCATCACTGGGAGAAACCCCTGGAGATATCAACATTTTTTCTTTCCTTTCTTAAAAATGTCAATTGAAATCTAATGGTATTGAGATTGTATTTGTCATTCCACCTTATGATTTTCTTCTCCAATATCAGAACCGCTATCAATGATTTATTTTGTAAGAACCAGATAGAATAATCATATTATAGATGCCTTATAAAGCCTCCTCAATTCAGTGAAACTAATGAGAAACAGTAGCCAAAGCAGTAAGTTTTATGAGCAAACTAGACACTGTCTCAGATATCCATGAAGATAATATGCATATAATTCATTCTTACATGTATTTGTTCATTTAACATTTATTGGGCACTATTATAAGCACTATGAAAACATCTTTGAATGAAAACATCTTGACTCTCCACCCACCCCAGATAAGGAGTCAGACAATTAATCACATAGTACCTTAGAAGGTGATGAGGTTATGAAGAAAACTAAAGTGGGTTGTGGTGTGGTTTTCATATTTAACAGTTTGTCATTGAGAATGGCCTGAAGGGCGATGCGGAAATGAGCCACACTAATAGATGAGGGAAGAGCAAGGACTCTTTAAGTTAATCAACAAATGAAAATCATTCATCTGAATCCTTTATGAAGACCCAGAGAAATGTGATGGTACATATGATGTAATAGGTAGACTGGACTGTAAGTAACTATTCCCTAGATTAGGTGAAAAATACAGGTCTCGACTGAACGCTGCCTACCTTTAACTTAACACTGGTTGGGCCTGAGAACAACTGGAAAACTAGCTCAGTTCCTAACCTGTCCTACATAGCTCACAAACCTGCCCCACAAATAGTTGTTCTTTGAGTCACCAGCTATGTGTCCAAATTAACCTCATCAGTTAGTGATATCACCCAAGGGAGCCTCCTAAAAGACCAACTTTGGCTTAGGGCTTTTTCTAATGACACTAGTCTCATTTGTAATCTTTTCCATCTATAACTCTCTGAATTTTCTCTCCCTTTAATGCTTTCTGCTTAACTTATTCCTTTATTTCTAATCATACCCTTTATGTTTTTGATATCACAATGCTGAGTCATTTCTTGGTATTTCTTACACCACATGTGATCTTCCCTATTGAAACCTTCTTAATTTTAAACTATGAGGATACTAAGCCTATGTTTATTTATCTTTTAAAATATTATTTAGTTAGTTAAAAGGCAGAGAGAGAGAGAAAGAAAGAAAGAGAAAGAGAAATCTTACTTGTGGTTTCACTCCTAAAATACGTGCAAAGGTTGAGACTACTGTACCAGAAACTGGGAACCCAATCTTAGTCTCCCACATAGGTGGCAGGAACCCAACTACATGAGCTATCACCACTGCCTCCCAGGGCACACATTTGTGGGAAACTGGAATCAGAGGCTGAGGCGAGTCTTGAACCCAAGCACTCTGTTATGGGATGCAGGTGTCCCAAGCAGTCCATGTCTTAATTGCTAGGCCAAACTCCTGCCCTCATTTTTGTATCTCTATTTTCTTTAGCAATTTGTTATGTATAGATGGTACATAGCACTACTAATTCAGTTTGGTTGATGTCTCTGAATTAATATAAGTAGTATCAACTTTGATATTATAAATATTTTAATACATTTTATCATCACGTATTTTATTCCACTAACCTGAAATAAAAGTTTTTAGCAAGTTTATAAATAGCCCTTAAAATTCACTTTATCTTCCTTAAGTACTTCATTATGGTAAATAATATAAACTTAATGGGATAAAGCAAAAGAAATTTGAACACCAGAGTGCTGACATTCATATTATGGTGCTTTAATGTTTTCTTTGGATATTGTCCATGATTTTCATTAAAAAAAAACTTGTTATTTGAAATATTTAGCTTTCTTCAACAGTGTGTTTACACAGAAATAATGCAGATAGAACTTGAAATATGCAAGTGGAACTTCTTTACTCTTGGCTTCTGTTCTATGATTAGTTTATTGACTAATTTTTCAGAGCTCCTTGGACACCAGCTGTTTTTCATTCTTCGTAGGGGCAGCTTAAACCAAGACTTGAAACCACAAACCACACTAGTTTCTTAGGATAAGAATTATACTCAAAAGAATGAAGTTGCAAGATTCACACATAGAATAAAATTTGTAAGATGTTCTCTGGATTCAAGGCAATTGAGCAAATTAATTTTAAACATTTTGAGGTCCCTCTATGAGAAGAAGAAATAACCAAAGACAGAAATCTTTGCCTTTAAAGTAGAAACAATATAGTTAAAAAGAAAACAAATGGGGGCAGGGAGACACCACTAAGCATATAATTCAGTATAATACACTGTTGCATAGGAATGACGCAATACAAGAAGTACAGACAAATACTGCAGAGAAGTCAAGGAATGGAGTGATAATCTCTTCCTGGCAGATCATGAAAGGCTTGTGGGGGATAGCTGCTTAGGAAGGGGTAGGGGTGGCTGCTACAGCAGGCAACACAATGTAAAAGCCAAATCACCAAAGGGGAAAAACCATAACATATAGCCATATTTCTTGAGGAATTTGAGGAAAGGTTGAGGATTACTGTATAGAAAAGCAACTAGAAAGCATATGAAGCTTTTACAGTAGGGGTAGACATACATTTTAGAAAGCTGTTCCTGGAAGTTTCGGGCTCAGATTTTGACAATTAAAGTGACCAGAGAGATGCTGACCACTGAGTAACTAATGCTATTCCTTAAAGAAATGGGAAGGAAGAAGTGTGTAGCTACACCTACATACAGTGACAAGCAGGAACAACTAAATGAATTGCTATGAAAGGGATCACAGTCTTTACAGATGACAGAGAATGGTAGACAAGCAGGTGAGGAACAATGTGAAGATAACAGGAATGATCTGAACACCTTAGAACTGGAAAAAATTTTTTTTGCAATTTCAAGAAGCCAAAATAGCTATACTGATACTGTGGCCTATTGCAAATAGAATTTGCAGAGCTCAGGGGATAAGTCTTTCTCAACTTTCCTGAGAAAGAGAAAAGTACTGGCTACCAAGTCACAGCAGGCGTAAAGTAACAGAATACATTTCTTGAAAGACAGAGTGAATGGAGAACAGATGAATCCATCCTCAGAAGAGCCAATAAGCTATTTGCCTAGATTTGTGACTTTGGAATAAAGAGGAATACTGATTTAGTTGATTTGGAATTCACGTGGAAGAGAATAATAGATAATGTAAAGTGGTTAATATAAACTACTTTTTTGCTCCTTTATTCAGTAGTTGACTAAACACTTCTGTGCATCCTCATTTTTCTATTTCTTAATGAAGCCACCTACTCCAGTTGTCCCAGATGACACATTTCTTCTCATTTGGGAAGGTTTTCTTGTTATAAAGCTAAGAAATTTGGTGTGTCTAATCTAAATCTCTTGAATGGATGCTTCTGTGACCACTAGAAGGCCTGCTGAGAAGAGTTGCCAACAAGCAGTGAACTGAGAAAGACTGCTGACAGGAAAGCATTTCTCCAGCACGTTTGGAACCCTGCATTCCTGTTGTCCTGGAGGCAGAACCTTTTAAGTGTCTTGGCTTCCAGTGAAGACCGGGCATATTTTGTAGGAGTTTTCTTCCAAGGTGCATGTTGCTTAGTATTACTTGTAGATGAACATAGAAGGTTGTAACCTTGAAGGTTATTTCCTTTTATTCAGCTCTCCACATACACAGCCAGCTAAAGGAAGAACATTTTGTTTGTCACCATTTTCAATATAAGCTCTAAGAAGCTAAATGTGAAAACACTAACACAAGACAATTCAGAACCTCACCATCATGTGGCAGACAGAAAAGCTGTTAATTATAAAGGCCCCTCTAAGTAACTACACTTCCTGGTACTTAACACTGCTTTTCTTAGTGGCAGACGCTACTTCATCACCTATGATGGTGTAGAAAGATAATTTACTGTCTCCCTACTGAGTTTATAGAACCCAACATGAAACCTGCTCCACAGATGCTTGGTAAATTGGATCAACTGAATGAAATCTTGTAACATTTTCTGGTTAGAATGTGTGGCTGTGGGAGCTCCAGCAGGCCAGCTCCATGTATCTACAACCACTCATTCGGCAATAGTCCTTCATCTGCCTGCCACTGGGCTGAGAGACTCAGCGAGGGGAAAGAGACTCTCTCTTTGGTCGGAAGTACTGTGAACGGACAAGTGGGTAAAGTAGTGTGCTCAGTGCTGAAGCAGAAAAAATACAGGGTACTTGGGATGGCATAAGCAGACACAGTGTACACTTGAACAAGGGGTAGGAGGGGGGCAGGGAAAGCTTAGGGAAGCAATGATTTTTAAATGTTAAATATAAACACTGGATGAAAGTTACACAGGAGGGAATTAAGGAGTGAGAAAATGTATATGAAAGATGTTCTGAGAGGGTACACGGTCCACTGAAGGCATGGATAAAAATGCAGTGTGGCAGGCTGGCACCGTGGCTCAATAGGCTAATCCTCCACCTTGCAGCGCCGGCACACCGGGTTCTAGTCCCAGTCGGGGCACCGGATTCTGTCCCAGTTGCCCCTCTTCCAGGCCAGCTCTCTGCTGTGGCCAGGGAGTGCAGTGGAGGATGGCCCAGGTGCTTGGGCCCTGCACCCCATGGGAGACCAGGAGAAGCACCTGGCTCCTGCCATCGGATCAGCGCGGTGCGCTGGCTGCAGCACGCCGGCCGCAGCGGCCATTGGAGGGTGATCCAACGGCAAAAATGAAGACCTTTCTCTCTGTCTCTCTCTCACTGTCCACTCTGCCTGTCTAAAAAAAAAAAAAAATGCAGTGTGGCTTGAATTTAGTGTGTAAAACAAAGAGTGATGTTTGATGAACTTGGGGGAAGCACTCAAAACCTTGCTGGAATTCTATTGGCAGATCAAACGACATTATTGCAGGTTTTAAGCAGGGAAGTTGTATAACATTTTCATTTCAGAAAGGTCATTTTGTCGGCAGGCATTTGGTGAAGCAATTAGGAAGATCCCTAGGACATCTGTATCCCATGTCAGAACATCTGTGTTGCAGTTCTGGCTCCACTTCCAACTCTGGCCTGCTGCTAATGTACCTCTTGGGAGACAGCAGGTAATGGCTCAAGTAATTAGGTCCCTACCACCACATAGGAGACCTGGACTGTGTTCTTAGTTCCTGGATTCAGGGTGGTCTAGGCACCAACTGCTGAGGGCATCTGGTGAGTGAACCAGAAAATGGGAACTTTCTCTCTCTCTCTCTACCTCTTAAATAAATAAATAAATAAATATTTCAAAAAAGAAAAAGTCATTTAGGGCTCAGGGTGAGGAAGGGATTGGAGAGAGGCAGAAGTCTGCTGTGAGATATAATTGAAGCTTCAACTGTTTAAGGCAATAGGGAAAGGGGTGACCAAGTGAATTAGAACTGTTCATTACATTAGAGGCGTCCAACGGGCATAAGTAATCCATATGATGAAGGAGGATTTATACGATGAAGCAATCGAGAAGAATGGCTCTGCTTTTGACCAGGACAACTGGATTTCTCTGAGTGACAGAACATAAGATAAAGAGCCAATGTCAGAAAGCCATTGAGTGGTTGCAGGTTCACCATTCAGGGTACACACCTGCAGAGGCTGAAAAAAGTAGCTAGTGTGTGGGAGGGAACATTCTTCTACTACAAAGAATTTTGGCTTGGAATATGCTTTGGTAGTCAAAATGGACCACTTTGCACAACAAAGGTACAGGAGGGTCATGGAGACAGCCTGGGTGGATGATTTTATGTCTGGGAAGCTACCCAAGAATTTTTGCAAGAAAATTTAAAAAGTTTTTAAGAATAAGTGCTAAGGTGTAAGTCGCCCCTCATCCAAATTTGTTTTAGGGTCTAGGCAACACCAAGCCTATCTAGTCTTCCTGACAAACTCAGAATAAAGTGTTTTTGGAAGCTACTCAAATGACTTCAAGAAAATAGAAGCTGATTAGTCTGGCTAGTTTGGTGTCATGAATTTAATATGTCTGAAAAATCACTTAATAATCAATGACCATTAAATAGTTATGAACTCAGGGCATTGGCTGTCTAGGATAATTTCTTCAGAATGGTGTGAGAGAGAGTCAGGGAAGATAACTAACTCCTTGAACTGGTCAAGGAAAATATGTGGCATAAAATACATCCCCAAATGAAGCTTGGAGGGATGGGATTTGAATGCTTGCAGTCTGCATTGTGTGTAGCTTCTAAAATCAGGGACCAGGGTGTTTGGGTGACGGACATGTGAAGGTGCTGGAAGGGTGGCGCACTCAGGAACCACATGAGAGCTCTGTGTTCTCCCCTGCCCCATAAAAATAAAACCAGGTTGCAAGCATTTTTTGACATGGAAATGGAAGGATGCCCAACAAATTGTGTTTTCAGACTAAATTTTCATGAAATCTGTTCAAATTTCACACCATGTACCCCAAACTGAAACAGTCCAAAAATGTTACTTAAGGACACAGTTTTTTTTCTTCTCTTAAAAAGTGAATTGAATTCATACTTCATAATTTAGTTAAATAGGAACATTCTACGAGATCTCCCTGTGCATTCCAGAGAGATCATGTTTTCAGCAGGCAGAAGGTAGGCGGAAAGGCATTTGAATTCTTCTGACTGAGTGGGCAGTGGCAAGATAAGAGATTTGTATGTGCATCACAGGAGAGTTTAACGATCAGGAAGTCCATTTTTAGAACATTGTAACACTGAGTTGTTGGAAAAAATTAACCTGAGAATGTCTTCCTGACTCATAACTTTAGTATTAAATGATAGCTGGTAGGTATGATGGTTCCCTGGAAAGACAGACAATTGCTAGAATCTGTCAACAAACGGTCTTAAAATTTAAGGATAAAACATAGCCAATGAGGGATTTAAAGAAGGGAAAACGATAAGTTCAAAAGCTTATAAACTATGCTTTAATTTCTAATTTTCTGCTGTCTAATAGTATTTTTCCATGAAGCAGATTCCTTATTATTTCTACACAATTCTTTTCTCATTAACTAGCTGCTTCAGGGTGTATCCTTTTCACTTTATCTGATCGACAGATTACTGGATATTAACGCTTGGTAACATGATCAAGAGTGTGTTTCTCACTGCTTCCTGTTTTAGATGACTGTCTGGTTCAAGACGCCATCACCATTCCTGAATCCCAACAATAACAGGAGCTACAATCCCTTGTAAAAATACATAAGGAGTATATGTTAATCAAATTTTTAAAATAGTTTTAAAAAGTACACTCTTTCCCTGTTAGAGCTGTACTCCTAACTCTCCATTCACTATTCTACCTAATCCTCAGAACAGTCTTCAAAGATAGTGACCGTTTTCCTTGTCTAGAGATAGGAACCTAAGCTTAGAGACCGCCAGTAACCTTTCCAATAGCACAGAGCAACTAAACCAAATGACCAGAGGTCACTTCTATCCGATATCAAGCCCATGCTTTAAACATGCTCCTCTTCCTGTGTTTCTCTCTCTTGTTCTGGATCCCATTGACTAAACACTTTACCTATAGGCTAAGTGTTAGATTTTCTTCATTTGCAATCAAATCTTTTCCTCTGCATTCTTTGTACCCTTGAAAAAAACCATGCAGGGAAAACTTACATTACAATAATGCTTCCAGTCTTTGCATGGATATTCAGAGGGAAGAAAACCTCTATGTCATGGACAAACTCTTCCTGACCCGTATGTTAAATAGCTACACATATCACCTCTCCCATCCAGAGTGCTGCCAACACAGGCTATGAGGGAAGGTTGTACAAAGATACCTGGCTTTTGAAAACTCTGGGAAAGGTAGGAAGTTCTGTCACAAAGAAAACAGAAAATTAAGGAACACACATATCCCTTACTCCACACATGCACACTTTAACTGTGCTAATGGGATCATCTTGGGAATTGGAAGCTGTGTGGTTCTGAGCAAGGAATGTTCTCCCCAAGTGTGTTACAATATTTGTGTGTTGTTCTGATAGTGAAGTATCTGGGACTGATCTGACATGACCACGGTAGTGTCAAGGGGACAAATTACTCTCCATTTGTGGATGCATCCTAAAGTTAGCTTGGCAGATCCAGTTGGCTCATTCTTCTGCTGATTCCTATCCTCATGCACAAAGTTACTTGTGGGTCAAATGTGTGTTTTAAATGCAAATTTGGTGTTATTAATGAAAAAGGATTGCTTTACATTTACAAATTCTTATCCTTTAAATTATCTTACCTTAAGATTTTGGATTTTCAGAAAGTTACATACACATTTTTTCCCACATGTTAATCTGATATCTCAGTAAATAAATCAATATTTGGCAGTTCCATAAATATAGAAACAATTTAAAAGAACACATGGAAGGTATTCAACTCCTGACATCTCCCTGGTCTCCTTGATTGATCCAGGGTTGGGCTAAGCCATCTGCCTTCTCAGAAGTTCAACAGGGAATATGGAGTTATTTCCCCAGTGAGACCCCCATGTTTAATGCAACTCAATTCACAATAGCTAAGGTGTTGAATCAACCCAGATGCCCATCAACTGATGACTGGATAAAGAAATTATGGTATATATACACTATGGAATACTACTTAGCTGTAAAAAGAATTGAAATCTTGTTTTTTTTTTTTTTTTTTTTTTTACAAAAAAATGGAAACCATTATACTCAGTTAAATAAGCCAGTCCTGAAAAGACAAATACTTTATGTTTTCCCTGATCTGTGGTAACTAACAGAGTTATGAAAAATGAAATATACAGGGATTAAATTGACATTTTGAGATTTTATGATTGTTTGTAGCCCTTATCTAGCGTTCAGGAACAATTTTTAATGTTTTTTTTTCTTCTACTTGTTGAACTCTTAGTGTAGGGGTAATCTTATGAGTATAAAGTGAATTGAAAGTAGATCATTGTAAAAATTAAGGGAGAGAATAGGAGAAAAGAGGAAGAGGAAGAGTGAGAAAGTGGACAGAAGGGAGGGTAGAGTAGGAAGTATCACTGTGTTCCTAAATCTGTATATATGAAATTCATGAAATACCTTAAATTAAAAAAAAATGAACTATCTTAGATTATGGTTCAGGACCTAAAACTGAGCCAAAGAACCTATTATTTGGTCAAGCATCCACTTAATTGTCACAAGACTATACATTAAAATAAGAGGTTAAATCAAAAGAAGAATTATTCCAGAGATTATGTCCCTATGGTCACGTAATTTCAATTCATTATTCATTTAGAATCTGCCTTTAGAAAAGAAGTAAGCACTTCAGCTTAGCTACAGAAGTCTACAACATGGAATGATCTTTACTTGGGAAAGTGCTTGACTAAGAAAACTTCAAAAGAATCAAAATTTTAAGTAGCATATTATTTTTTTGTATCTTCTTTATAGATTGTATTATACAGATTATACTTATATAAGAATCCATGGAACAAACGGTGACTTTGATCAAAGCAGTGGCAACAGTGGGGGCAGTCAGTGGTTATATTCTGGACATACAGTGCTTGAAGGCAGAGCCACCAAGATTTGCTGACTGAACAGATGAATCACCATTGTGAGAAAAAAAAAAGGCAAAGTAAAGATGACTCTGCTTGTTTTTGGCTTGAGCAACCAAGAACAAGTGTCAGCAAACTTCTTATGTAAAGGGTCAGCGAGCTAATATGTTCAGCTTTGCAGGCCTTATAGTCTGTTTTGCAACGATGTTCCTCTGCTTCTGTAGCAGAGCAACAGTCACGGACAAAATATAATAGGCAGTGGAACAGATGTGTCCATTGTGCCATAGCTAGCAACTGCTGAACCAGCAGAAAGGCATGATTATCCACCAAACTGAGGAAGGCGATAGGAGTAGCAGGTTTGAGGGGTAGAATTGTGAATATTTGGAATTCAATTCTGGACATGTTAGGTGGAGTTTTAATGTAGGCAGGTGAATAAACAGTTTGAAACTCAGCTGAGAGGCCTAGATATACAATTTGGAATAACACTATAGCATATATGTGAACAAATTTACCGAGCAGAGGTGATAAAACTCTGGCCTACTGGCTATATAAGCCCCATGAACTCATTTGTTCTGATCCTGCCAAGGCAACTGAAGATTCAATAAATCTGTAGCAGGCTTATTTTTATGCTGATAATTCTGTATGGCCTCCTAATGATATTTGAAATACTGAAAATGGATTTTGGCAGAAAAAAGTCTTCTCCATCCCTGAGGCTATGAATATAAATAAATTAGAGGAGAAAATAAAGAGAAGTAAAGGACATGGAAACTTGAGCACACAGAGGGTGAGAGATCCTCAACAAAGAGATGAAGCAGCAGCCGGAGGGTAAAAGTCAAGTGTGGGATCCGCGAACCAAGGGATGGAACTGTGTCCAGGAGGAGCAAGAGGACAGCAATGACAACAGCTGTTAATAGACCACAGAAGGCAAAGACCTGGAAACTGTCTTTGAGGACCTTGACAAGAGCAGTTTGGGCAGAGAAGTGTTGGGGCGGGAAAGCTGCCAGGGTAGGCTGAAGAAGGGACCTGGAGAGGAAATATTGGCAATTCCCAGTTAAGACCATTCTCTGGAGGAATTCTGTTGTGAAAGCAAGAAGAGTATGGCAGTTGGAACAGGAAAAGCATTCAAGAGAGGACTTTTAAAAATCACACTTTTTTAAAAGATATTTATGCTCCTGACAATGATTTAGTTCACAGCCCCTTAGAAAAGTGCACCCTATGACAGGATAAAGAAATTGTGGTATATATACACAATTGAATACCACTCAGCCACTAAACAAAATGAATAAAATCCTGTGTTTCACAACAAATGGATGTAACTGGAGACCATCATTCTTAGTGAAATAATCCAGTCCCAAAAAGACAAACGTCATGTGTTTTCCCAGATTTGTCATAAATAATATACAGAGTACAGAAAAATGTAATGTATATGAGCAAAAGTGACATTTTAAGAATTGATTATTGTTTATAGCCCTTGTCTCTACTCTTCAGGAACAGTGGTTTTTCTACTTTTTTTTTTTTTTGACAGGCAGAGTGGACAGTGAGAGAGAGAAAGGTCTTCCTTTTACCGTTGGTTCACTCTCCAATGGCCACTGCGGCCAGCGTGCTGTAACCAGCGCACCACGCTGATCCGAAGCCAGGAGAGGAGCCAGGTGCTTCTCCTGGTCTCCCATGTGGGTACAGAGCCCAAGGACTTGGGCCATCCTCCACTGCACTCCCGGGCCACAGCAGAGGGCTAGAGTGGAAGAGGGTCAACCGGGACAGAATCCGGCGCCCCGACCGGGACTAGAACCCGGTGTGCCAGCGCCACAGGTGGAGGATTAGCCTATTGAGCTGCAGCGCCAGCCGGTTTTTCTACTTTAAAAAAGTGCACCCTAAATCATCTCTTTATAGAGAAAGAAATGAATAAGAAAGATAGTGCTTTTCTCATGGAAAATTTCTGACATCTTTTTTTTTAAACTTTTATTTAGTAAATATAATTTTCCAAAGTACAGTTTATGGATTACAATGGCTTTCCCCCCCATAACTTCCCTCCCACCCTCACCCCTCCCATATCCCGCTCCCTCTCCCATTCCATTCACATCAAGATTCATTTTCAATTATCTTTATATACAGAAGATAGATTTAGTATATATTAAGTAAAGATTTCATCAGTTTGCACCCACACAGAACATAAAGTGTAAAATACTGTTTCAGTACTAGTTATAGGATTAGTTCACATTGGACAACACATTAAGGACAGAGATCCCACATGAGATGTAAATACACAGTGACTCCTGTTGTTGACTTAACAATTTGACACTCTTGTTTATGGCGTCAGAAATCTCCCTAGGCTCTAGTCATGAGTTTCCAAGGCTATGGAAGCCTTTTGAGTTCGCCGACTTCGATCTTAGTTAGACAAGGTCATAGTCAAAGTGGAAGTTCTCTCCTCCCTTCAGAGAAAGGTACCTCCTTCTTTGATGGCCCGTTCTTTCTACTGGGATCTCACTTGCAGAGACCTTTCATTTAGGTCCTTTTTTTTTTTTTTTTTTTCTGCCAGAGTGTCTTGGCTTCCCATGCCTAAAATACTCTCATGGGCTCTTCAGCCAGATCCGAGTGCCTGAAGGGCTGATTATGAGGCCAGAGTGCTGTTTAGGACACCTGCCATTCTATGAGTCTGCTGTGTATCCCACTTCCCATGTTACAAATGTGCCAGAGGATTCCAATACAATCCCATCAAGATTGCATGTACCGATGCCATCTCACTAGTCCAAGTGATCAATTTCAATTCACAATTGATCACACTGGTAGGTCTAAGAGTCAAAGAGTCAAAGAGATCACACAAACAAGACTAGTGTCTGCAAATACTAACTGATAGAATAAAAAAGGGAGAGAATGATCTGACATCTTTTAAACATCTAAAACATCTTCAGGATTATTCCTTGATACTTTTTAGTATAGTTCCATATTTTATATTTATTTTTGAGGCTGGAAGAGATACTGTTGATGTTAAATCAATTTTTTTAACACTGCCCTTTAATCTTGCCAAGCAGAACAATCTTAATATCATTTAATTAATCTAATAACTACCAGAAATTCCCTAGAGATTTCTTTCTCTTCCCCTTTCTCTATCTTTTTCTCTTTCTCTCCCCACAGTGCATCCCTCCCTGGCCTAACTAAGGCTTATTACTGTCTCTTATTTGGTTTATTTCTTACTTTTATTTTTGGAATTTATTTGCTTGAAAGGGGGGATTAAGGGAAGAGAGGGAGAGAGAGAGAGAAATAGCTCACTTACTAGTTCACCCTCCAAATGCCACCCACAGCCAGGGCTGAGCCAGAGCAGAATTCGGGTCTCACCAGTGGGTGGCAGAAACCCAACTATGTGAGCTGTCACCTGCTACCTCCTAGGTACAATAGTAGGAAGCTGGAATCAGGAACAGAGTCAGGATCTAAACTCAGATACTTTGATACAGGAATGTGAATATCTCAAGCAGCATATTAACTGCTGCACCAAATGCATGCCTGTAGCCTCCTGTTTAACATTGGTTCTTGTCTATTCACTCCCTGTTTTCTTCAGGAGTCATTTCATAAGCATTTGAATCTAATGAGGATAAGCCCGCTATTTTTTTTTGTGTGTGTGTGTGTGTGTAATTTTTGCCTCTTGATTTTTTTTATTAAACTTTTATTTAATGAATATAAATTTCCAAAGTACAGCTTATGGGTTACAATGGCTTCCCCCTCCCAAAACTTCCCTCCCACCCACAACCCTCCCCTTTCCGGCTCCCTCTCCCCTTCCAATCACATCATGATTCATTTTCAATTCTCTTTATATACAAAAGATCAGTTTAGTATATATTAGGTAACGATTTCAACAGTTTGCCGCCATATAGCAACACATAGTGAAAAAAAAATACTGTTGGAGTACTAGTTATAGCATTAAATAAGAGTGTACAGCACATTAAAGGCAGAGATCCTACATAATATTTTTTAAAAATTAATTAATTTTCTATGCCATTTCCATTTTAACACCAGGTTTTTTTTTTTCATTTCCAATTATTTTTATATACAGAAGATCGATTCAGTGTATAATTAGTAAAGATCTCATCAGTTTGTACCCACGCAGAAACACAAAGTGTAAAAATACTGTTTCAGTACTAGTTATAGCATCACTGCACATTAGACAACACATTAAGGACAGATCCCACATGGGATGTAAGTACACAGTGACTCCTGTTGCTGACTTAACAATTTGACACTCCTGTTCATGGTGTCAGTAATCTCCCTAGGCTCTAGTCATGAGTTGCCAGGGCTATGGAAGCCTTTAGAGTTCGCTGACTTTGATCTTATTCTGATAGGGTCACAGTCAAAGTGGAAGTTCTCTCCTCCCTTCAGAGAAAGGTACCTCCTTCTTTGATGGCCCCGTTCTTTCCACTGGGATCTCACTCCCAGAGATCTTTCATTTAGGTCTTCTTCTTTTTTTCTTTTCCATGGTATCTTGGCTTTCCAAACCCGCTAATTTTAAAACAGAGCCACAATTATGCCCATGAAGTGTTTTAAAGCTTTTGGCAGTCTTCAGGGGAAGTAATTTTGTCACCACTTAATTTTTATAATGGTTATTTCTCACTTCTTTATATTAGCACTCTTTTCAATCTAAGGAAAAGAGCAAATGCCTTAGTTAAGTTATTAAAACAAAAATGCAAACTTGACTATGTAAACAAGTTATGTTTTACCTAAATATGTGAAGTGACCACATAAATTTAGTCCAAGAGACTAAATATCCACAGCACATCCAATATTGCCTCCAATGGCACTGCTGGCATTGCTCAGAGCTATGACAGTAACCAGTTTAGAAATTTGTCTGCAAAACTTCAGTGTGATATTTCCATGTTTAACATTTTATGGCTTTAAAGACAGTTACCATGAGCACTGATTTTTCAAAGGTCAATTTAATATTCAAATTAATATTCTTTCTTCCTTAAATTTTTAGCTTCAATTTATAAATATTTTTGTTCTTTTCATAAAAATATGAAGTTTTGATGCTCATATGTATTTAATGTTTACCATTTACAAATTACATTTCTTTTTTTCTAAAGATTTATTTTTTTATGTATTTGAAAAGCAGTGTTACAAAGAGAGGAGGAAAGACAGAGAGAGAGAAATTGTCCAATCATGGGTTCACTCTCCAAATGGCTGCAAATGCAAGGGCTGGTTAGGCCAAAGCCAGGAGCCTAGAGCTTCTTATGGGTCTCCCACATGGGTGCAGGAGCCCAAGGATGTGAGCCATCCTCAACTGCTTTCTCAAGCACATTACCAGGGAGCTGGATCAGAAATGGAGGAGCTGGGACTAGAATCGGCACCTATTTGGGATGCCGGCATCCCAGGTAGAAGCTTAATCTGCTTAGCCACAATGCCAGGCCCACAAATTAAATTTCTCAATCTGCACTTATAGATTTAATTTGTTTCAATAATAGAATCTTCTTTTAGTGTCAGTTATTTTATTGATAACAATCTTTTTCATATAAATTAGTCTTAAGATTATGAGAAATACAGAATTTTAGGTTCTCCTAAATTTCGCAATACTATTTTTTTAAAGATTTATTTATTTAATTGAAAGGAAGAATTACAGAAAAAGAGAAGAAGAGGCAAAGAGTGAGATCAGTCTTCTGCTTCGTTGCCCCAGATGGCCACACAGCCCATAACTAGGCCAGGTTGAAGTCAAGAGGCTGGAGCTTCTTCCAGGTCTCTCATGTGGGTGCAGGGGCCCAAGCACTTGGGGCATCCTCTGCTGCTTTCCCAGCCACATTAGTAGGGAGCTGGATTGGAAGTGAAGCACCAAGGACTTGAACTGGGGCCCATATGGGATGCCGGTGCTGCAGGCTGCAGCTTTAACCTGCAAGCCACAGCATTGGCCTCAGCAATACTATTTTTAAATGTAAAAGACTTTCCTTATTTTCAACTTAAAACCATAAATTCAAGGAATTACTCATTGGTATTTCTTACTTTGAAAATATGAATGGGGCTGGCGCTGTGGTGCAGCAGGTTAAAGCCCTGGCCTGAAGTGTTGGCATCCCATACGGGCGCCGGTTCTAGTCCTGGCTGCCCCTCTTCCAATCCAGCTCTCTGCTATGGCCTGAGAAAGCAGTAGAAGATGGCCCAAGTGCTTGGGCCCCTGCACCCACATGGGAGACCCAGAAGAAGCTCCTTGCTCCTGGCTTCGGATCTGCACAGCTCCAGCTAATGTGGCCATCTGGGGAGTGAACCAGCGGATGGAAGACCTCTTTCTCTCTGGCTCTACCTCTCTCTGTTACTTTCTCTTTCAAATAAATAAAATAAATCTTTAAAAAAAAGAAAGAAAATGTGAGTAACCTGTTAGTATATTAGGTCACATTCTCTTAATAGTGCAAGTTATTAGTACAAGCAAATAAACACAGATTTCTTACTCTAAAATATGCCTAATTTTAAACTTTTACATGGGTCCTTTAAAGACTTCTGCACTTACTTTTTACCTTCAGAATTTAAAGAGGTTATCCACCTGAGGGAAAAAATGTTATCTCAAATTTAGGGTTATAGCCCCCAAGCAATTTATAGAATTGTCCTCCAGTTAGATTACATTTCTTATTGGTCAGAAACACTGGTTAGGACTGAAGAAGGGAGCTCCTGAGTTACATGATTCTGGCTTCTGCCTTGTTGTGGACCCCAATACTTAGGAAACGATAAGCCAAACTCATATCTGGGTTGCATTCATACCATTATTGAATTCTGTGTACTTATAGAAGTCAGCATGCTTGTCACACACAGCAATGTGTTTTGACTCAATTTTGTATTTCTTTAGCTCAAGCTCTAGAGATTTCTAAACTTGATGAAAAATTTGCATTCTTTTCATACCCTGCCTATCTCTTGGGATCACACTCTTCTAGATGTTTAAATGACATCACTTTGAATTTTGGATAGTTCTCAAGTCTTTGACTACGTGGTTTCAACTTCTTGTGATTTGCAGGCAAGGTACTGTGTCCAGCTGAAACTCTCTCTAACTTATTTTATAAGAAGAATAGGTCATGGGGAATATTTTCAGTCAAAGCTACTAAGTGATTAGTAATAACAAAGAATGGAAGAAAACAATTTGGGTGAATAATGCAGACCTACAAGCATATGCAGACTCCAGCACATCTACAAGCAATTCCATTTTGTAAATTATCTAGTTTAGTCATAATGTCTCCTTCTAGTGAGCCCTGTACATGTTTTTGTGCATTCATGAATATTAACCCTGATTTTTGCTCCCTTCTGTGGGAAGACAAGATTTTAAGTATTTACAAGTGATTTACCTCTGAAAGTATCTTATCTATTTAGAGGGAAAAGAACTAGATAGAATGTTGAAGCTGGTTGAATAAAAGCGAAGTTATCAGGTGTTCAGTTTATCCAATAAAAAGAATAATCCATTGCATTTTTTTTCATTTTTTAAAAGATTTATTTATTTATTTATTTTAATTAAACTTTTATTTAATGAATATAAATTTCCAAAGTACAGCTTATGGGTTACATTCCATAGAAATAAGTGCATACCAGTGCTCTTCTTTCTCCTGTTGATATACCTGCAGGGTGTGATATTAAAATCATTTTTAAAAAATATCGCAGATGCTCTGAAAAATGCGCATCAGCTGGATTGTCCTTCAGGTACCCAGTGATTTGTTTAAAAGATTCATTTATGTATTTGAAAGGGAGAGAGAGAGAGAGAGAGAGAGAGAGAGAGAATATCTTCCATCTGCTTGCTCATTCCTTAAATACCCACCAAAAATGGTTTAAGGTCAGGTTAAAGCCAGTAGCATAGGACTCCATCCAGGTCTCCATGTGGATGACAGGAACTCAAGCACATGGACCATTATCTACTGCCTCCAGAGCTGGATCAGAAGGGCAGAGTAACCAGGACTGAAACCAAGCACTCTGAGTAGGATGTGGCCATCCCTCTGAGCAGTTTGACCAACCTGACACAATACTCACACTCAGAAATTTATGAATAAATCAAATAGTTAGGCAAATTACAATTTCTTTACCTGAATTTTGGTAAGTTGTTAAATTATTTCACATGGTCACACTGACCAAATTCGTTGCAACTTAGTACTTCTGGACAGGAAGGAATGGATTATATTTCAGACTCCAATTTTTTTGTTGAAATTTCCTATGATTATTTTAAAAGTTTACATTGTTATTTTCAAACCTGAAGACTTCATCATATTAATAAATGGAAATACCAATGGAGATAAATAGGACAAATCATCCACTCTTCTTTTCCTGGGAATTGGAATGAATGGAGAAAGGCAGATAGTAAAGGCAGATCTCAATTTTACGAGAGGATATGACAGCATTCCCACATTTCAGTGCTCTCTACTCAAGTAGTACCTTTCTCTAGAGGATGTGTGTGAGTCCTGCCTTGGAACAAAAAAGCACAGAGGAGCCCAGGGCCTTCCACTTCCCTGGAAGCAGGCATCTGAGGGACAATCACATGCCCCCCCCCCATGGAGGCAAGGTCACCCATCTGTGTGGATGTGGCACTGTCCATCAGGCTTTTCTGAACCTTCCTTCAGGGACATAGAGACAGGCTAAAACCTCTACTTCCTAAAAGTAGATTCAGGGTGAGAAAGAAAGGAGTTATAATTGTCAAGTTATTTTCAGAAATATTTATTTATCTTACTGATTTGAAAGGCAGCGAAGCAGAGGCAGATACAGAGAGAGATCTTCCATGTGCTGTTTCACTCCCCAAATCCCTGCAATAGCTAGGACTGGGCCAGGCAAAGCCAAGTGTCCAGAAACTCATCTGGGTCTCTCACGTAGGTGGCAAGAACCCAAGCACTTGAGCTATCACCTGCAGGGTGATTGGCAGGAATCTAGATTAGAAGCAGAGGGAAGACTTGATCCCAGGCACTGTAATATGGGATCACCTTAAGTACTGTGCTAAGTTATTTTTATCCCAGTTTGTTTCCGGTTCATACCAATAAAAATTGTAAGTTTTTGTTATTATTACTAAGAAAGATTTCAATGATATCATACATCAAGTTTCACAGCATTTATTATACTCATATGGTTTGACCTTTGAAAGCTGCAATATAACATAAGGAATTGTTAATTTTGGCAAATCATTTTGAATAGAAGTGACTATTTTTGTTTTTAAAAGAGTTGAATAGCATGGCTGGCTCCTTGTTGTGTGAAGATGACCTCTAGGGAAATCCGTGACTTTAATGGATTCAAATTCGGTGGTCTGTATGAGATATTCTCAAGTTACAACTAGACATAGTATTTTTCTTAACCTGTCATTCTCTAAAACTGCAGCTCAGGTTTTGGATGCAGATGATAATATTTTGATAGAACAACCATACTTTACTAATGGAACTTTGAATAACTGTTATATGAATTTGCTTTCTTTCAGTTTAAATACTGTCAGGAATCAGAATTGAAAGAACTCTAGGAAACAGCACAGTTTCTTTCCTTTTTTCCCCCTTTGTTGCTAGCAAAACAAGAAAGCTGAAGGTTTTCTACCCCTACAGGTTTGGGATGAAAATCTTGCAAAATCTGCAGAGGCGTGGGCAGCTACTTGCATTTGGGACCACGGACCTTCTTACTTACTGAGATTTTTGGGCCAAAATCTATCTGTACGAACTGGAAGGTATGAAGCAGTTTCGCTGATATAGTTCATCCACATGACTTGATTAACTACATACTCCAAAAGGGAATGACGCCAATTTCAAGTAATACCAGCCAGTGTTTACTGAGTACTCTACTCATGTATGCTCTACTCATTGATATATGTGAATATCTTAGATGTCTTCAAGAATTACTTAATTAGTTACAAGGGCCTAATAAACCAGATTCCCTTTTCACCTTTGGAACACTCCCTTAAGCTGTGTTTTCTGCTGACCTCTCAGTAAAGCTATAAACATGTGACATATCCTGTATCCTCCCCTTCAGGAAAAATCCCATGACTGTGAAAGAAGCCATTTGTGTTTGTGTGCATGCACAATTTTTTCATCATTTCATATTCCTGCAACTAATGGATACAGAATTAAAATATAAAATATATATTTATATACATATGTATATATGCATGCATATACATGCAGGCTTACACAACTACAGGAAAAGTTATTTATATTCATAAGATAACTTTTCTACCATTGGGGAATGTTATTTAAAAAAATTCTCTTCTTCATTAGGGAGGAATGTTATTATTAAAATTAAAGTGATTCTGATTTAAGGGAAAAGATGGCCCCAAGTTCTAATATTGAGTCTACTTTTACATGTTTAACTTTGGAATGTTCATAAAACTTTATTAGAGGAAATTTTTCGTGCAGATTATATAAAATATGAATTATTCCTGAAATATTTGAATTTTATTTCCTCAAAATGACTAGGCACATAAACAAATATAATACTATTTGCTCATACCTGGATATTTTCATACTTGGTCCTACCTGTGGGAAAAGGAGCCTTTATGAGGTGGTGCTGCTAATTGTGATTGGTGGATGTGCTCTTCAGACATCATGAATAATCTTCAAAAAGAACAACTATTTACAATGTAACACAAATTCACTATCTGTATTCTAAGTTTTTCTGTATATATATATATATATATATATATATATATATATTTTTGCTTTTGGCATCTAGATACCGCTCCATTCTCCAGTTGGTCAAACCATGGTATGATGAAGTGAAAGATTATGCTTTCCCATATCCTCAGGATTGCAACCCTAGATGTCCGATGAGATGTTTCGGCCCCATGTGTACACATTATACACAGGTTTCTGCAATTTCTTTGTTAACTTTTGATTCATTGTTTAAAAAAAATGCTTTTACAATTTTGGTGGATATGCATTTCCTTAGCTCTAATAGCAATATGGTTATTTTGGTTTATTTTAACAGATGGTTTGGGCCACTTCCAATCGGATAGGATGTGCAATTCACACTTGCCAAAATATGAATGTTTGGGGGTCTGTATGGCGACGTGCAGTGTACTTGGTATGCAACTACGCCCCAAAGTAAGTACCAAGTGGGATTTTCTTTCCTGGGGCTATTGATGGTGTTAAATATCTCCAGCCTGACAGGTGCTTTTGACAGGTAAATAATATAAGGAAGACCTACAAAGGCCTGTAATCTTCAAGTCAACCCTCATCCCCACATTCCTGAAATGCAGATTATTTGAAAGTTTTCTTTTCACAAGGACAAGAATTCTAGGCTAAAACTGTGGGAAAAACAATTTGAGACACCAACTCACAAAATCCTATTTACTATCTTTCTTTAGTTGCAGTAATTGTAAAAACTGTATGTCACTTTTAAAATTTTTTTTTAAGGGAAAGGGTTTATTGGGGAACACCCAACAGTCTGGAGTGAAGGGGAGGTGAAGGAAAAAGAGAAAAAGAGAGAAACAGAGAGGAGAGGAGCTAGCAAGGAGAGAAGAGAGAGAAGAAAGAAGAGAGGAGCCAAGAGAGAGAGCCAAGAGACCAGAGGAAGAGGCTAGAGAGAGGAACCAAGAGAGAAGAGCCAAGAGAGCATGTGTTCAGGAACAGGCCCTTTTAAAACTTTGCCTGAGGGCGGGCAGGGAAGCAGGAGCATCAGATCCCATCAGGATGGGGGTGGAGCCTGGCTCAGGTAGCTGGGCCATGCGGCCACCTGGCTAAAACTGTGCCAGTTTCCTAACATTCCCCCCTTTTGTTTTTTATAAAGCAGGATTTGTATGGGATTACATTAGTCCCAAAGGTCCAGGAGGGGTAGAGGGATGATGATCTGTCTTTAGAGCTACTTCCTGCTGACATGGGGCGATGAGGTACTCTTCGCTGGTGTGGGGCGATGTCTCAAGCTGCTGTCTCCTGGGTGGGAGCCGAGTAAATCCTTGTGGCAGCATTTGGTTGACTGCCTGGTTGTTGAAGGCCTTAGTTTGTTCCATTATAACCTGCTGTAAACACTTAGACACTGTAGTATAAAAGACAGGGTTGAGAATATTAACCAATGATCCTAAGAGTAGCATTAACCAGGTAATGAAAGGATTTCATAGAGAGGAAATTTGGGGGGGGGGTGTCTCTGGACCCTTATGGGGACAGTTTGATGGATGTGGTTTAAGCTGATTCCAGCCAAGACTGGGAAAAAAGCCACTTAACTTTTGCAGGTAGTTGGGCTTGTCTGTAGAGAAATTGTGAACAATCATACAACATTAAGTGTGGGAGAGGACCATCAGTACACACATTGTCGGTAGAGTAGAGGCTATGGTTACAAAGGAATGAGGTCCAAGTATGCTAGATAGGGTCTAGAACAAAGGACAGAGTCATTATTAGAGAACCTAAGAAAGGTGCTGTCTAAGCTACAAATGAGTTTTCTGATTGAGAGGCAAATAGAACCTGACAGAATTGTTTTTAAGATTATTTATTTGAGAGGCAGAGTTACAGAGAGGCAGAGGCAGAGAGAGAGAGAGGGAGAGAGAGAGAGAGGTCTTCCATCCTCTGGTCCACTCCCCAGATGGCAGCAGATGGCAGCGCTGGCCCCCAACAGGATTTTAATAGCTATATAAAAGACACTAGAGGGGTCAGCACTGTGGCACAATGGGTAAAGCCACCACCTGAAGTGCCCGCATCTCATATGGATGCTGATTCGAGTCTTGGCTGCTGCACTTCCAATCCAGCTCTCTGCTGTGGCCTAGGAAAGCAGTAGAGGATGGCCCAAGTCCTTGGGTCCTTGTACCCATGTGGGAGACCTGGAAGAAGCTCCTGGCTCCTGGCTTCTGACTGGCACAGCTCCAGCCATTGCTGCCTTCTGAGGAGTGAACCAGCTGATGCAAGAACTTTTTCTCTTTCTCTGCCTTTCTGTAACTCTGCCTCTCAAATAAATATTTTTTTAAAAGGCACTGGAAAAAAGTATTCTAGGGGATTTATCAACATTATCACTGCTAGGATTGCTGGCTCACCTTTTTTCACTAGAAAAGCAAAATAATGGAAGAGATTTCCTTCATCTCTTTTTTTTCAACTAGGAAATATTCAGTAATTTTATCTGATTGTACACACAAAATGTCTTACAGAAATTTGTCACCAATGATAAAACATGGTCATATTTATGAGCATTCTTTATAATATGAGAATCAATAAACATTTGCCAACATGTGACAAAATGCCTTCTTGATAACAATAACTCTTTAGATGATAAAATTTTCCAATATTTATGCACAAGTCTGTTCCCATTTGGAATACATACCAAAATGTGCAAAGGATTTATGACACCCTTGCTGTCTTCCAAAGTAAGTCCCAAGCAAAGATTTTCTCCAGTTTTTCCAGCCCGGGGAGGGACTCAGGATGTGTCATGAATAACTACATTACTCATTGAAGTGCTGTTGTGCCAGGGGCAGTGTTCCTGCTGAGTTTGAGAACCAGTGATTTTTCCGATGTTCCCTCTTCATCATTATTAGGGAGAGTAAGTTGGAAAGTAGACTGCATATCTATTATAAAAAACATTAAATATGTGCATTTGTTTGATATTTTTATTCCAACATCATATTTTCCCATAAAGCCTTTATTCTTTCAACTTGACATAATTAGGCCAAGTAATACCAAATGGTCAGAGATTTTTCTTTAATTCAGTTAAATATTAGAATCTTTTGGCAATTATTGGAATTTTCTAATATTATTGAAGAGATATATTATTTCTTTACAGGTGCAAGAGACTAAGATATTGCATTAGCATGCTACATGTCAGTCATAATAAAAAACCATTTTTCTGGATCCTACATAATGAAAAAAAAAGTTCTAAAATCCTTACCTGCAGCTGAGTATAATTTTTCCAATGCCAATATAAAGTTATCACAAATGTAAATTCTTCAGTGGGAAAAACGTGTACATGAGAGAAAATTAATTTAATTAAATGGAATTGGACAAAAATAAAAATGAATAACATGTAAATTGACTAATTTACTGTTGAATTTAATAATCTTTTAATAAAATGTGATCTATGTTAAAGTTATAATAAACACAATTGCACTTAATAAAAAAAATCAAAGCTTCTGTTACCAAAAATATATATCCAAGTTTCAAAAATGTGAGATTAAGATAGCATAGACTAGGTCCATATACTTTTTTAATTTATTTATTTGACAGGTAGAGTTATAGACAATGAGAGAGAGAGAGAGAGAGAGAGAGAGAGAAAGGTCTTCCTTCTGTTGGTTTATCCCCCAAATTGCTGCTACGGCCAGTGTGCTGAGTAGATCTGAAGCCAGAAGCCAGGTGCTTCTTCTTGGTCTCCCATGCAGGTGCAGGGGTCCAAGCACTTGGGACATCCACCACTGCCCTTCCAGGCCACAGCAGAGAGCTGGACTGGAAAAGGAGCAACTGGGACTAGAACTCAGTGCCCATATGGGATGCTGGCACCGCAGGCAGAGGATTAACCAAGTGAGCCACAGTGCCGGCCCTAGGTCCATATACTTTTACAGTTTGGGGTAAATATAATTGGGATAGAGTGAAATAAGATTATAAATACATGACAGGACAGGATGGGGATAAAGGAGAAAGCTACCCTTATTACAAATGGGCCTTTTTGTTTCTATGCAGATAATATGACATCATCAAAATTATGCTCAAAGAAATCTTGTCCTTAGGGAAGAATGTAGAGTAACTTAAAATAATGGTGAGGGGCTTAAGATCACAACTTGGGGTGGGTTTTTGACCTCGTGGTTAAGATGCCTGAATCAGACTATCTGAGTTCAACACTTACCTATGGCTCCAGCTCCCTGCTAATGCAGACCCTGGGAGGCAGAAGTGATGACTTAAGAAATTGAGATCCTACCACTTGTGTGGGAGATCTTGATGAAGTTCCTGGCTCTTGGGCTTTGCAGGCATTTGGGGAGTGAGCTAGCAGATGGAACTATGCTTTCTCCACCCCAACCCCATCTCTCTAACTCTCTAATTAATTATTTTTAATTATGAATTCTTTGTAACAAAAGTCCCATTTTGTAATATTGGTAAATTAGCAAGTTCTTCATCTTATGGATAAATATTTCTTTTTAAAAAATTTTTATTTAATAAATATAAATTTCGAAAGTACAACTTTCAGATTATAGTGGTTTCCCCTCATAACCACCCTCCTACCCACAAACCACCCCATCTCCTACTCCGTCTCCCATCCCATTCTTCATTAAGATTCATTTTTAATTCTCTTTATATACAGATGATCAACTTAGTAAATACTAAGTAAAGATTTCAACAATTTGCACCCACATGGACACCCAAAGTATAAAGTACTGTTTGAGTACTAGTTTTACTGTTATTCTCATAGTACAACACATTAAGGACAGAGGTCCTACATGGGGAGCAAGTGCACAGTGACTCCCGTTGTTGATTTAACAATTGACACTCTTATTTATGACGTCAGCAATCACCTGAGGCCCTTGTCATGAGCAGCCAAGGCTATGGAAGCCTCTTGAGTTCACAAACTCAGACCTTATTTAGACTATACGAATAGTATATAGATAAAACTTTGAATTTTTGACGGGTCTATCAATATATTTTCATATCCCATTTGGTATGCCTCGTCTTTTCAGGTCTTACAGAAGACAAGGACCACCTGTTGTCATGTTTTAGTCCCTTTAATATTGCTTTATCTTCAACCCTAATTTCACCATTGATGACCAGATTTTCTCCTGATCTTTCAC